>NC_066546.1:14972592-14980092 GCF_024679095.1 Eriocheir sinensis | reverse complement strand
AAAAAAACATTAAATAGAAGAAAAATGAAAGAGAAAAGAATTGAAAACAGCATAGACAAAGAAAGTAAAAAAAAAAAAGAGAAATATGGATTGAAGTCGACCATAGAGAAGCTGAAGAATACTAGAAAAAAACATTAAATAAAAGAAAAATGAAAGATAAAAGAATTGAATAACACAGAATAGACAAAATAAGTAAAAAAAAGAAAAAAGAAATATGGAGTGAGTTCGACCATAGAGAAGCTGAAGAATACTAGAAAAAAACATTAAATAAAAGAAAAATGAAAGAGAAAAGAACTGAAAACACAGAATAGACAAAAGAAAGTAAAAAAAAGAGAAATATGGATTGAATTCGACCATAGAGAAGCTGAAGAATAGTAGAAAAAAACATTAAATAAAAGAAAAATTAAAGGAAAAAGAACTGAAAACACAGAATTCAAACCAAAGCAAAATGGGTGGTGAAAGAACTGAGCCGCATAGACGATGAAAAATACTAAAAGAACGATTAGCGGGGAGGAAAATGAGAGAGAAATGGAGTGAATTGAACCACCAGGGCGATAAGGGACATAAAGGAGCGGCTACCAGGAAGGAAGACGGAAAACAAATGGACTGAATGGAACACGAGAAGATAAAAGGAAGGATATTAAGAGAGAGTGAGGAAGAGGAAGGTGGATAACTGAATAAATATGGTGTGAAATAAAAATACGAGGATAAAAGGAGAGGAGAAATGAGTAACAATGAGGAGGAAAGAAACAACCGGTAAGGAAAATGGGATATAAATGGACTGAATTGAACACGAGAAGATAAAAGGAAGGATATTAAGAGAGAGTGAGGAAGAGGAAGGTGGATAACTGAATAAATATGGTGTGAAATAAAAATACGAGGATAAAAGGAGAGGAGAAATGAGTAACAATGAGGAGGAAAGAAACAACCGGAGGGGAAGATGGAATATACATGGACTGAATTGAACACGAGGAGATAAAAGGAAGGATATTAAGAGAGAGTGAGGAAGAGGAAGGTGGATAACTGATTGAATGTAGTGAAATGAAAATACGAGGATAAGAGGAGAGGAGAAATGAGTAACAATGAGGAGGAAAGAAACAACCGGTAAGGAAAATGGGATACAAATGGACTGAATTGAACACGAGGAGATAAAAGGCGAGATAGTGAATGAAGAGGAAAGTGAATAAGTGAATAAATGTGGAATGAAATAAAAACACACGAAGATAGACAGAAAATAAAGAAATAATGAGAAGGAAAGAAAAAAAAGGAAAATAGAGAGTTAATTGAAATATTGAAAGATAAATAAAATAAAACAAAATAAAGAAATAAAATAAATAAAAACTGAAAACTGAAACTAAAAGAAAAGAATGTAAAAGAGAGGAATGCAGCATCTTCTTCCAAACACTCTTAATTAATGAAGGAGGGGGAAGGGGCGAGGGAGGGGGAGGAGGAGGGGGGGGGGGAAGGTTAATAAGATGCTAAGATAATGAACCTAATTAACGTGACACTAATTAACCGCAAACTACGATCAACAAACTCCAAGACGAGCGAAAGTTTGAAGGAAAGAGAAAAAAGAAAGAAAACGAAAAAAAAAAGAAAAAAAGATCACAAAACCCGTCTATTATTGCGTGTGCGTGTGTGCGTGCGTGTGTACGTATGAGAGAGAGAGAGAGAGAGAGAGAGAGAGAGAGAGAGAGAGAGAGAGAGAGAGAGAGAGAGAGAGAGAGAGAGAGAGAGAGAGAGAGAGAGATAGTATACAAGAGGAGGAGGAGGAGGAGGAGGAGGAGGAGGAGGAGGAGGAGGAGGAGAAATAGGAGGACTCTGAGGAGGAAAACGAGTAGGAGGAAGATGAGGACAAAAACGAGGAAGAGAAGAAAAAGGAGGAGGAAGAGGAGGAGGAGAGAGGAGGAGGAGGAGGAAAGAAAATAAGAGGAAAAAACAAAACCAGAGAAAGAGGAAAAGACAACAAATGAAGAAGAACGAGAAAGTGTTGGTGAAGGAGAAAATAAGGAGGAGGAGGAGGAGGAGGAGGAGGAAGAGGAGGAAGAGGAGGAAGAGGAGGAAGAGGATGTGCGTGGGAGTGAGGATAGATGGTGGGCGAGATTCGTATTAGTATGTGTGTGCGTGTGTGTGTGTGTGAGAGAGAGAGAGAGAGAGAGAGAGAGAGAGAGAGAGAGAGAGAGCTGTATCGATCGACCGAGCAACTCCCGGACAAAGACAGGCAACATCGAGGCGCCTCTCTCTCTCTCTCTCTACTTTAATCCAACTATTCCATCTCTCACCGCAAATCTTTCAACGTTTGACCTTAGTGCCCTTCTCTCTCTCTGACGCCCCCCCCCAGTTTGTGTTTTGTGTCTGAAGGTCGCTCATTCTCTTTCCCTCTCCCTCGCTCTCCTCGGCTCTCACTCTGGCACTCTCACGCTCTCAGGCTCCCACGGCACAATGCCCTTCGTCTTATCAGTAACCAGGTCGGCAAAGCGTTAATTTTCACCGCCCTGGCTTGGTTAGGTTAAAGACAAACGGGTGTGTTGTGTTGCTAAGCGTTATTTAGCTCCGTTGAATTAAGACTGATGTTGTGTTGTTAATCGTTCTTTTGCCTTCGTTGAACTAAGAGACACGTTAAAAATGAGTTGTTTAAGAAATTAGAATAAGAAAAATTGCATCTTCATTTTAACCGCTCTGGCTTGGTTAGATGAGGACAGGCGGTTGATCTACGAGAAGAGTTAATTACGAGTTAGTTTTCAGCGCCTATGAACGACAATGTGAAGATTTTTTTTTATCTCGTTCATTTTAACAGCTCTGAATTGGTGAGATTAATGACAAGCGGTTGTATTCTTTTGGTTTCCGTTCTTTTAGCTTCGTTGATGTAAGAAAAGAGTTAATATTGAGTTAGTTTTCAGCGCCTGTGAACGAGAATATGATTTTTTGTATCTCGTTCATTTTAACCGTTCTGGCTTGGTTAGGTTATATTCTTTTGGTTTCCGTTCTTTTAGCTTCGTTGATCTAAGAGAAGAGTTAATATTGAGTAAGTTTTCAGCGCCTGTGAACGAGAATATGATTTTTTGTATCTCGTTCATTTTAACCGTTCTGGCTTGGTTAGATGAAGACAAACGGTTGTATTCTTTTGGTTTTCGTTCTTTTAGCTTCGTTGATCTAAGAGAAGAGTTAATATTGAGTAAGTTTTCAGCGCCTGTGAACGAGAGTATGATTTTTTGTATCTCGTTCATTTTAACCGTTCTGGCTTGGTTAGGTTATATTCTTTTGGTTTCCGTTCTTTTAGCTTCGTTGATTTAAGAGAAGAGTTAATATTGAGTAAGTTTTCAGCGCCTGTGAACGAGAATATGATTTTTTGTATCTCGTTCATTTTAACCGTTCTGGCTTGGTTAGGTTATATTCTTTTGGTTTCCGTTCTTTTAGCTTCGTTGATTTAAGAGAAGAGTTAATATTGAGTAAGTTTTCAGTGCCTATGAACGAGAATATGATTTTTTGTATCTCGTTCATTTTAACCGTTCTGGCTTGGTTAGGTTATATTCTTTTGGTTTCCGTTCTTTTAGCTTCGTTGATGTAAGAAAAGAGTTAATATTGAGTTAGTTTTCAGCGCCTATGAACGAGAGTATGAAGATTTTTTTTTTGTATCGTTCATTTTAATTGCTCTGGCTTGGTTAGATGAAGACAAACGGTTGTATTCTTTTGGTTTCCGTTCTTTTAGCTTCGTTGATCTAAGAGAAGAGTTAATATTGAGTTAGTTTTCAGCGCCTATGAGCGAGAGTATGAAGATTTTTTTGTATCGTTCATTTTAATTGCTCTGGCTTGGTTAGGTTAAGACAAACGGTTGTATTCTTTTGGTTTCCGTTCTTTTAGCTTCGTTGATCTAAGAGAAGAGTTAATATTGAGTTAGTTTTCAGCGCCTATGAACGAGAGTATGAAGATTTTTTTGTATCGTTCATTTTAATTGCTCTGGCTTGGTTAAGACAAACGGTTGAATTCTTTTGTTTTTCGTCCTTTTAGCTTCGTTGATCTAAGAGAAGAATTGATAATGAGTTAGTTTCAGCGCCTATGAACGAGAATATGAAGAGTTTTTGTACCTCGTTAATTTTCGTTCATTTCGCGTCGTTAAACTAAGACCAATTGTTTACATTGCATTGGTTATCAGTTTTGGCTTCGTTAACCTGAGACCAAATTGTTTCCCCGTTTATTTGTCTCCGTTTATTTTTCTTTCTTTTTTTCCCTCCATTTCTCTTTGTTGTTATTAATTGCTCGTTAATAAAGAAAGAGAGAAGTCCTCCGCCTCGTTACACTAAGACAAAACATTTCTATTGCGTTACGATCTCTTTTATATGTTCGTTTATTTCTATAATATGCATTTTTTTCTCCATTTCTCCTTTTCATTAATTGCTCGTTAATAAAGAAAGAGAGAAGTCCCCCGCCTCGTTACACTAAGACAAAACATTGCTATTGTGTTCGATCTCTTTTATATGTTCGTTTATTTCTATTATATGCATTTTTTTCTCCATTTCTCCTTTTCATTAATTGCTCGTTAATAAAGAAGAGAGAAGTCCTCCGCCTCGTTACACTAAGACAAAACATTGCTATTGCGTTACGATCTCTTTTATATGTTCGTTTATTTCTATTATATGCATTTTTTTTCTCCATTTCTCCTTTTCATTAATTGTTCGTTAATAAAGAAAGAGAGAAGTCCTCCGCCTCGTTACACTAAGACAAAACATTGCTATTGCGTTCGATCTCTTTTATATGATCGTTTATTCCTATTATTTTCATTTTTATTTCTCTACGTCCCACTCCGCTTTGCTTTGTACGGTAATTGCTCGTTAGGCCAAAAAAACAATCCGCTGAAAATTCAGAAAAGAGAGTCCGGATCTGCGAGAGGAGTCCGGACGTTGGAAGCTGGACATAAAAAAAGAATATATTGAACAACTGTCCGAATTCTGGGGTTTAGAAATTATTTAATGATACAAAAATAATTAATGGCCTGCTGTGAATGGGTGGACCCGGCGCCATTTAGATTAACGGACATTTATTGTATATGCCTTTTTTAATGATATATTTTTGGCATTTCATTTTTATTTTTATTTTATTTGCATGTTTTTATTTGTATTTATAGTTTTTTTTATTATTTATCGAGATTTTTACTTTTCTATCTGTTTCTTGATTTTTATTTCTTAGTAATTTCGTTTAACTTTCCACTTTTATTCCTTTTTTCTCTAATTTCCCTTTGAATTAATCCATTTTCTTATTCTATCCTCTATTTTTTTCACTTTTCTCTTTATCGAACTACATCTTGATATTTTTTTTCCTTGATTTTATTTTCAACTTTCATTAGTTTTTCCCTAATTTCCTGTTAACCCCTGCGTCATTTTTTACTTATTTTTATCATTTATCATATTTCTACATCTCTCATTAATTTAACTTATTTGTGTCATTATTTTTCACTAATTTCCTTTTAATTCTTCTCTGCGTCATTTTTTACCTATTTTTATCATTTAACATATTTCTACATTTCTCATTATTTTAACTTGTGTCATTATTTTTACCAATTTCGTGTTATTTCCCACTTTTCATATTTTTTCCCTAATCTTCCCCTTAATTAATCCATCGCATCAGTCCAATATTCATCCCTGCGTGATAATATTGCATCATTGCCATCTACGTCATTACCCTTCAATTAATTCCCGTGTCATGAATTACCTTCGCTTCGCTGTCGCCCCATGATTAGCAGCTTTATCGCCTTTATGGCCCAACATTACTCATTTATCCATCAATTTCACATGATTTAAAGTGGTAAGGTATCTCTCTCTCTCTCTCTCTCTCTCTCTCACGATCTATTTATTCCTGTACACAAATCGATTGTGTATCCGTTTCAAAGTATTGCCTTTGTTTCTCTTTCTCTCGTAATTTATATTTGTTTTCCTTGTCGTTCTATAACTATCTATCTATTTATTCCATTCTGGTTAACACATATCAGTTTTACGCTTCAGCTTCATAGAATTCCCTTTGTTGCTTTCTTCTTGTTTTCCTTTCATTCTATTATATACAACTCTATTTCTTTCTACCTTACACATATCAATTTGGCATCAATTTCGTGGTTTCGTTTCTCCCTCCGATAATTCTTTTTGTTTTCATTGCATTCTATTTTTAACAAATCTATTTCCTTTACGGCCTAAGACAATACGTTAGCAAAGGAAACTAAACATGCTCCATAATTCTTTCCGTTTTTACCTTCGTTTCCATATTTCACAACTCTTTCCTTAACTGCCTAACATAAAATACATTACCAAGAGAAACGAAGAAGGCTAACAATTCTATTTCTTTTGCTGCCTAACACGACATACATTAACGAGGGAAGCTGGACACACTAACACTTCAACACCTATTCTTTAACTGCCTAATACGAACACACGCTAACAACTCTATTTCTTTTGCTGCCTTATACAAAATACATCAACGTGGGAAGCTGGACACACTAACACTTCAACACCTATTCTTTAACTGCCTAATACAAAATACATTAGCAAGAGAAAGGAAACACGCTAACAACTCTATTTCTTTTGCCGCCTAACACAACATACATTAACGTGGGAAGCTGGACACACTAACACTTCTACACCTATTCTTTAACTGCCTAATACAAAATACATTACCAAAAGAAATTAAACAGGCTAACATTTCTATTTCTTTTGCCGCCTAAAACAAAATACATTAACGTGGGAAGCTGGACACACTAACACTTCAACACCTATTCTTTAACTGCCTAATACGAACACACGCTAACAACTCTATTTCTTTTGCCGCCTAACACAAAATACATTAACGTGGGAAGCTGGACACACTAACACTGCTACACTCTTTCTTTAACTGCCTAATACAAAATACATTAGCAAGAGAAACTAAACACGCTAACAACTCTATTTCTTTTGCTGCCTAACACAACATACATTAACGAGGGAAGCTGGACACACTAACACTTCAACACCTATTCTTTAACTGCCTAATACAAAATACATTAGCAAAAGAAATTAAACACGCTAACAACTCTATTTCTTTTGCCGCCTGACACAAAATACATTAACGTGGGAAGCTGGACACACTAACACTGCTACATCACGCGACAGTACTTCTTCCTTAAGCTTACGTCATTACCAACAGGATTGTGAATAAATTATCTAACTGAACTTCTCCCGGCGATTAAACTTGTCACGCTAACGTTACATTATCACGCGTCAACCCTTCCTTTAGCTCACGTCATTACCAAAAGGTTTAAAACAACTTATTAATTTATTTTCCCATTCGTCAATTCTTTCTAAGCTTACGTCATTACCAACAGGATTAAGAATAAATGATCTTACTTAACTTCTCCCGGCGATTAAACTGTCACGCTAACGTTACATTATCACGCGTCAACCCTTCCTTTAGCTCACGTCATTACCAAGAAGTTTAAAGCAACTCACTAACTCACTTTCTCGTTCGTCAGTCCTCCATTCC
>NC_066546.1:14942592-14967592 GCF_024679095.1 Eriocheir sinensis | reverse complement strand
GGGAGGGAGGAAGCAAATAAAGAAAGGAGAGAGAAGGAGATTAATGAGGATAAAAGAGAACGAGCGAAAGAAAGAAAGAACAACGAAAGAAAACAAAAGAAAATCGGACAAAACAAGAATAAGAAAGAGAAACACAGTAAAAAAAAAATTAAAAAGAAAAAAGAGAAATACAAAAAGTGATAAAGATGGAATAAGGAGAAAAATAAAACGACCACGAAAAAGAAATGGAAGACAAACGAGAAAAGAGAGAGATAAAAGAGAAAGTATTTATAGCCGGAGAGAGAGAGAGAGAGAGAGAGAGAGAGAGAGAGAGAGAGAGAGAGAGAGAGAGAGAGAGAGAGAGAGAGAGAGAGAGAGAGCAATACCATAAATAAAGAAGAGGAAATACAGGAAAGACAAACAATACCAGAAAAGAGAAACAGAAAATAAATAAGAGAGAGAGAAAGAAAGAAACGAGCTGCGAAGGAGAGAATCAAGGGGAGAGAAAAGATGGAGGAGAAAATAAATTGATGGAATGGAGGAAAGAGAAGAAAGAAGAATAGAAAGAGGGAGAGAAAGAGAGAAAGAGGAGAGAGAGAGAGAAGAAACTGTATCCAAACACACACACACACACACACACACACACACACACACACACACACACACACACACACACACACGAACGCAATTATTATTTATACAATTTCCAACTCCGCATCCTAATAATGTATCCTTCAGTATTTGCATAATTTAGACTCATTAGTGTTGGCCTAAGATAATGATGATGATAATGATGATGATGATGATGGTGGTGATGGTGGTGGTGGTGAATTGAGAACAAGAGGAAGAAGAAGAGGAAGAAGAAGAAGAAGGAGAGGAAGAAGAACAAGAAGAACAAGAAGAACCAATTTAGTTTCAATCATCTGTGACTTCTTCCTCTTCCTCCTCTTCCTCCTCCTCCTCCTCTTGTTCTTCTTATTGTTGTTCTTAGCCTTCTTCTTCTTGTTCTTGTTCTTGTTCTTCTTCTTTCTTTCTCTGTTTTTTCTTCTTTCTTTCTTTCGTCTTCTTCTTTTTCCTCTTCTTCTCCTCCCCCATCTAACTTTTCCCTTATACCAACACCCCCACCAGAGCCTCTACAAGCACTCCTCAGTAACAAGCGTGTCACCCCAAGGCGCCTCAACCCCATCTCGAGAGGCTTGTCTTAATAAACAGCGAGAGAGAGAGAGAGAGAGAGAGAGAGAGAGAGAGAGAGAGAGAGAGAGAGAGAGAGAGAGAGAGACCGCCAGAGTGAACCAGATGAGGCGGTAATGATAGCGATAAACAGATAGATAGATAGATATAGATAGATAGATAGATAGACAGATAGACAGTTAAAAGGATAGATAGGTTGATAGATAAAGCGATAAACTGTGGATAAATGAGAAAGGAAAGGAAAAAAAGAAAGGAAAAGAAGGGAAAGGAAAAATTTTTGAGAAAGCGTGTGTCGACTGACGGAAAAAAGGAAAACAAAGGAAAAGAAGAGAGAGAGAGAGAGAGAGAGAGAGAGAGAGAGAGAGAGAGAGAGAGAGAGAGAGAGAGAGAGAGAGAGAGACGGGACAGGCAGGCAATGTAAATGAAAGTGTCAAATTTCACTGTTGACTTGACTCCGGGTGTGTGTGTGTGTGTGTGTGTGTGTGTGTGTGTGTGTTGCCTTTCCTCTCCTTCACAACATCCTTCTATTTTTTTTTTTTAATTAACACATTTCACGTCAACAATAAATTACCTTAACATATACTATACCAACACTAAGCACCCCATCATAATTAACATACACAACACTACATAATTACACTATGACGCAGCACACAACACATTAGCGGCGTTAAGTGTAATCTAATATAATGAGAAACGGGCCGATGCAAAATGGATTATTCACTCACACACACACACACACACACACACACACACACACACACACACACACACACACACACACACACGGCGAAGTTCAGCGATGGCAACGGGGTGACTAATCGATGACGAGGGATATTATCGTAAACTGCTAAGCTGATGATGATGATGATGATGATGATGGTGATGATGATGGTGATGATGATGATGATGTAAGGTGTAAATTGAAGGGTAGTATTATTAGTATTGCCATTAAGAGAGTTAAGAACATGAGATAGAGAAAGAAGAGGAGGAGAAATAGAATGAAAATATGATGATGATGATGATGATGATGGTGATGGTGATGATGATGATGGAAGGTGTAAATTGAAGGGTAGTAGTATTATCATTGCCATTAAGAGAGTGAAGAACATGAGAAAGAGGAAGAAGAGAGAAAGAAGAAAAAGGGGAGAAGGAAAAGATGATGATGATGATGATGATGATGGTGATGATAATGGTGTAAATTGAAGGGTAGTAGCATCATTATCCCCGCTATAGTGAGTGAAGAATAAGATGAAAGGCATAGGAGGAGAAAAAGGAAAATATAATGATGAAGAAAAAATTATATACCAAGTAATTCAATTCACTCCTATCGGCTTCCTCTTTTCTCCCTTGCCTTGCCTTGCCTTGCCTTGCCTTGCCTTGCCTTGCCTTGCCTCTCCTCTCCTTTCCCTTCATTTCCCTTCCTTCCCTTCCTTTCCCTTGCCTTGCCTTGCCTTGCCTTGCCTCTCCTCTCCTTTCCCTTCATTTCCCTTCCTTCCCTTGCCTTGCCTTGCCTTGCCTTGCCTTGCCTTGCCTTGCCTTGCCTTGCCTTGCCTTGCCTTGCCTTGCCTCTCCTTTCCCTTCATTTCCCTTCCTTCCCTTGCCTTGCCTTGCCTTGCCTTGCCTTGCCTTGCCTTGCCTCTCCTCTCCTTTCCCTTCATTTCTCTTCCTTCCCTTCCCTTCCTTTTCCCTTCCCTTCTCTTGTCTTGCCTTCCCCCTCCTTCCCTTTCCTTTCCCTTCCTTTCCTTCCTTTCCCTTGCCATGCCTTCCCTTGCCTTGCCTTGCCTCTCCCTTCCCTTCTCTTCCCTTCCCTTCCCTTCCCTTGCCTTGCCTTGCCTTGCCTTGTCTCTCCTCTCCTTTCCCTTCATTTCCCTTCCTTCCCTTCCCTTCCCTTCCCTTCCAAGACTCACATTCTTACATCTTTTTTTTCCATTTCCGTTCCTTTTTTTTCCCTACCCTTTTTTATCTCCTTCCCTTCCCTTCCCTTTCCTTTCCTTTCTTTTCCTTGTTTCACCTCAAATATTTCCTCCCCCTTTCCTTTCTTACATCTTTCATTTACTCTATTTTTCTTCACTCTTCTCACCTTGGATTACAATTTTCATTTCCTTTTCATTTATTTTATTTCCTTGTCTCCTCTTACATGTTTTCTTTTCTTTTCCTTTCCTTTCCATGACATTCCCTTTCCCTCCCTTCCCTTCCCTTCCCTTCCCTTCTGTTCCCTTTCCTTCTATTCCCTTCCCTTCCATTCCTTTCCTTTCCTCTCGTTTCCTTTTCTATCTATTCTAAACTAAACACCTTCCCTTCCTTTCCTATCCTTTCCCTTCCCTTCTCTTCCCTTCCCTTCCTTTCCTATCCTTTCCCTTCCCTTCTCTTCCCTTCCCTTCCAGTCCTTTCCTTTCCTCTCGTTTCCTTTCCTAGTCTAAACTAACACACTTTCCCTCCCTTCCCTTCTCTTCCCTTCCCTTCCTTTCCTTTCCTTCCCTCAGCCCACCACTTTTCCCTCCCTTCCTTCCAGCTGTATCCCTCCTCCTATCCTTCCTTCAATCTCACACCTTCCCTTCCCTTCCTTTCTCTTCCCTTCCCTTCCTTTCCTTTCCTTCCTCAAACCACCACTTTTCCCTCCCTTCCTTCCAGCTGTATCCCTCCTCCTGTCCTTCCTTCAATCTCACACCTTCAGACGAGTATTGAACGGGTCCCAAATTGGCTCAGTTCAAAGTCTCCCTTAACATAGACTCTTATCGCATTGGCAACTGTGCTTTTTTTTTTTTACTCTTATTTTTTCTTCCTCCTCCTCCCATTTTCATTCATTAAGTAACTTTGTTTGAAAGTCATTAAGGTCGTGGTGGTGTTGGTGGTAGTGGTGGTGGTAGTAGTAGTAGTAGTAGTAGTAGTAGTAGTAGTAGTAGTAGTAGTTTTTGTTGTTTATATTGGGAAAAGCAGAAAATTAAGAAGAGAGAGAGAGAGAGAGAGAGAGAGAGAGAGAGAGAGAGAGAGAGAGAGAGAGAGAGAGAGAGAGAGAGAGAGAGAGAAAGAAAATAAGCCCCCAAATAACGTCCTGACCAAAAAAAAAAAAAAAAATTCTAACCATAATAATAATAATAATAATAATAATAATAATAATAATAATAATAATAATAATAATAATAATAATAAACCTTCCTAACGTCACCTGCGCCTCACCTCTCTTAATTAAATCACCTTGACGCGGCACACTTATCGTCCTTATTAAGCCTATCTTGTGTGTGTGTGTGTGTGTGAATCAATCACCCACACACACACACACACACACACACACAAATCTGCCCCATCCCTCATCTCTTACCCCATGACATTCTCCAAGAGTTATTTACAGAAGGGGGAAGCAAACTTATCCCGAGGCGGCGGAGGGATGAAGAAATTGAAGTTCTAAAAATGAAGATAACGAAGAAATATTGTCTGCGTTGTGAGAGACATTGTGCTCATGAAAAAATAATGATAAGATAACTACTCATAAAGGAGAAAGCTAAAGACAACGGAGAAATAATAACGATAATGAGAAATAATAATGAGAAAATGATAAAAAGAAAAATTATTGATAACAGAAAAATAAGAAAAATAGTTGAGAGAAAAATGATAAAGGAGAAAAATATTAATAAAAGGGAAAAATAATGATAAGAAATACTGATAAAGGAGAAATATAATGACAAGAGAGAAAATTAATGATGAGAGAAAATGATAAAAAGAAAAATTATTGATAACAGAAAATTAGGAAAAATAATTATAAGAGAAAAATGATAGAGGAGAAAAATACTGAAAAATGGAAATTATAATGAGAAAAATAATAATAAAAGAAAGAATAATAAAAATCAGAGAAAAAACAGCATCTAGGTACGTTTACTCCACATAATAATAATAATAATAATAATAATAATAATAATAATAATAATAACGTGAAGTGGTGCTCAGCTACACTTCTTTTCGCTCTCTCGGTATTTTCATTCAGACACGAAGCTCATTTTAAAACACAAGTGCGAGGAAAACTTGCGTCGCTAAAAATAGAAGTCGCCTTACCAGGTAAATTGTGTCACACGGATGATGATGATGATGATAATAATAATAATAATAATAAAAATAATAATAATAATAATAATAATAATAATAATAATAATAATAATAATAATAATAAGAAGAAGAAGAAGAAGAAGAAGAAGAAGGTGAGGAAGAAGGGAAAAAGAAGAAAAAGAATAAGAAGAAGAGGAAGAAGAATGAAATAAGAATGAAAAAATAAAATATGGAAATGAGGAAAAATAAAAGGAAGAAAATAAGAATATGAACAACAACAACAACAACAACAACAACACTAATAAACTAAATGACACACACACACACACACACACACACACACACACACACACACACACACCATCCCCCCCCCCCCCACCCCTCACCCCCCACGACCCAGCAACTCTCATGCCATAACCCGATTAATATTCATATCCTCGTGGGGAAAAAGATCCCTCACCTCACGACAGTAATTAACCTGATAAAGGCCATAATTATCCACAACGAAAGGAAGAACTCGCCACTCGCTCATCCTATAATTGCCTCGTGAGTCATTACATCAAGCATCGTCACTGGAGGAGGAAGAGGAGGAGGAGGAAGAGGGGGAGGAAGAGGAAGGAGGAGGAAGGAGGAGCAAGATTAAGACTGAGGAGACCGGAAACTGTGTACACATAAACCCTGCCACACATACACGCGTAAAACGTACATGACACAGGACAAACACACACGGGGATACTCACACATAAACTCTCCATGCCTGGCAGCTGGGACAGGCTACGGACGCCCCAGCATGCTACACCGAGTTATCCTGAAGGACTTGAGGCTGACCGCGCGTAGGATCGAAGGATATCAGGGGATCCTCAACCTTGCAGGAGTCGTAGGATGAGGTTTAGGGGGTTTAGGTGAGGGCGGCGGCGGAGGGGCGGCCACACACCTCTCACCTCACACCCAGCGAATGGCACTGAAACTGACACTTCCCACTCCGTCTAGGGCCCGGCAACGCAGCCTCTCGCCTCCTCGTCCCTCTCCCGCCCCTCTCACCCCATCCGTGGCTCCTCGCTGCAGCACACGCGTTTAGAGGCGACCAGGGCGTGGCTGTCGTGTGCGTGGCGTGCGGGTGTGTGTGCGTGAGTGTGGCTTGTCCCGCAAAATCATTTTACCCCCGCCAGAGCTCGCCACCCAGACTTGGCAACTGTGAGAGGCGCGCGTCGAGGTGCTGGTGGCGGTGGTGGTGGTGGTGCTCCTTGCTTGGCTGGCTCGGGGCTCTCCGTGGCTGGCCGGCGCACTGCTCACCTCACCACACGCTCCATTCACGGCTTTCCCTCGCCTCCATCCCCTTTAGTTGCCCCTATATCATTGCTTCCCTCTCTCTTTCTCTTCCTCTCACTCTCTCTTCCTCCTTCCCATGCGGCGGAAATGCTTTAAAGGGACGTGGAATGAGCTCCGTGGAGGGACTAAAAATGATGCAATGTGTTGGAGAATGCATGAGGGAGGAAGGGGAAGACGTAGTGGGGCTTGGTATTTCCTTATTCCCGCTCTCTTCTCCCCCGTGGCACCCCCCTGGCTAAATTTCTGGTGCCCTCGGGTTCTGTTTGGCACTCTTGGCACTCCTGGGTCCTTTAGGCTACTTACTAGAGGCTCCTTGTCACTCATCGAGATACTATCCGTCTTAAGTAGCCTCTAACAGGTGCCTTGTTGACTTCCATCCCCCTCCGCCTCCTCCGCCTCCTCCTCCTCTTGCTCTTTTTTAATTCTTTTTTTCTCCTCCTCGCGGACTTCCCCTTCCTCCCCCTCCTCTTAAATGAAGGATGCTTAGAGTAGGTTATCTTTACCGGCCTGTACGTCTTGTGTTTAAGATTTCATAGTGTTAATAAAGCATAAACTGTTGACCTGAATCCTCTGCCCATCCTTCCTGGCCCTTCCTTCATCTCCTCTTCAATAAAGGATGCGTAGAGTAGGTTATCTTTAGTGGGCTGTACCTCTTGTGTTTCAGATGTAATCGTGTTAATTAAGCATTTACTGTTGACCTGAATCCTCTGCCCATCCTTCCTGGCCCTTCCTTCATCTCCTCTTCAATAAAGGATGCGTAGAGTAGGTTATCTTTACCGGCCTGTACGTCTTGTGTTTAAGATTTCATAGTGTTAATAAAGCATAAACTGTTGACCTGAATCCTCTGCCCATCCTTCCTGGCCCTTCCTTCATCTCCTCTTCAATAAAGGATGCGTAGAGTAGGTTATCTTTACCGGCCTGTACCTCTTGTGTTTCAGATGTAATCGTGTTAATTAAGCATAAACTATTTACCTGAATCCTCTGCCCATCCTTCCTGGCCCTTCCCTCATCTTCTCTCCAATAAAGGATGCGTAGAGTAGGTTATCTTTAACGGCCTGTACCTCTTGTGTTTCAGATGTAATCGTGTTAATTAAGCATTTACTGTTGACCTGAATCCTCTACCGTCCCTTCCCAGCACTTCCCGCATCTCCCCGCTTTACATACCCTTTCCACCTCTTCCCGCATCTCACCTCTCTACTGTCCCTTCCCATCCCTTCCCTCATCTCCTCTCCTCTACCTACCCTTTCCACCTCTTTCCTCATCTCTCCTCTCTATCTAGCTCTACCCTCATCTTTCCTCTCTACTACCTACCCTTCCCATCCCTTCCCTTCCCTTATCTCTCCTCTCTGCCTACCCTTCCCATCCCTTCCCTTCCCTCATCTCTCCTCTCTACCTACCCTTCCCATCCCTTCCCTTCCTTTATCTCTCCTCTCTGCCTACCCTTCCCATCCCTTCACTTCCTTTATCTCTCCTCTCTACCTACCCTTCCCATCCCTTCCCTTCCCTTCCCTTCCCTCTCATCTCTGCCTACCCTTCCCATCCCTTCACTTCCTTTAGCTCTCCTCTCTACCTACCCTTCCCATCCCTTCCCTTCCCTTCCCTTCCCTCTCATCTCTGCCTACCCTTCCCATCCCTTCCCTTCCTTTATCTCTCCTCTCTGCCTACCCTTCCCATCCCTTCACTTCCTTTATCTCTCCTCTCTGCCTAACCTTCCCATCCCTTCCCTTCCCTCATCTCTCCTCTCTACCTACCCTTCCCATCCCTTCCCTTCCCTTATCTCGCCTCTCTATCTACCCTTCCCATCCCTTCCCTTCCCTTCCCTCTCCTCTCTACCTACCCTTCCCATCCCTTCCCTTCCCTTATCTCTCCTCTCTACCTACCCTTCCCATCCCTTCCCTTCCCTTATCTCTCCTCTCTACCTACCCTTCCCATCCCTTCCCTTCCCTTATCTCTCCTCTACCTACCTACCCTTCCCATCCCTTCCCTTCCCTACCCTTCCCTCTCATCTCTGCCTACCCTTCCCATACCTTCCCTTCCCTTATCTCTCCTCTCCACCTACCTACCCTTCCCATCCCTTCCCTTCCCTTCCCTTCCCTCTCCTCTCTGCCTACCCTTCCCATCCCTTCCCTTCCCTTCCCTCTCATCTCTGCCTACCCTTCCCATCCCTTCCCTTCCCTTATCTCGCCTCTCTACCTACCCTTCCCATCCCTTCCCTTCCCTTATCTCTCCTCTACCTACCTACCCTTCCCATCCCTTCCCTTCACTTTCCTCTCCTCTCTACCTAACCTTCCCTGCTCTTCCCACATCTCCCCTCTCTACCTGCCCTTCCCAGCTCCTCTCCTCTCCTCTCTCCACTGAAAGATGCAAGGGTTCTTTTTACTGGTCCGTGCGCCCTCTGTCGACGTGTGTAATACAGCCTGACAGTATTCATGAAGTATGTATATCGTATTGACCTGGCTCCTAGCTCTTACCCCTGCTCCCTTCAGCCACTCCTCTCCTCTTCGTAGGGTGAATGCTCGTCCTCTTACACCCTTCATTCGCTTCCCTCCTCTCCTCTTCGAAAAGTGAACCCTCTTACTCATGTTCCCTTCAGCCTCTTCTCTCCTCTCCAATATTTTCATGAAAACAAACTAAAGGTCATATTCTTTAGTATTTCGGTGCCCAAGTACACATATTTGATTTGGAGCACTATGAACCTAAATATACACTCAATAGAACCCGACTGATCTTTTTGGCATTTCCACTGGTAGTTTTATGACCCTGGTGGTAGTGCGACCCTCCTTCTGCACTATGAACCTAATAAAACACTCATTAGAACCCGACTGATCTCCTTTTTGGCATTTCCAGGGGTAGTTTTATGACCCTGGTGGTAGTGTGACCCTTCTTCTGTACTATGAACCTAATAAAACACTCATTAGAACCCGACTGATCTCCTTTTTGGCATTTCCAGGGGTAGTTTTATGACCCTGGTGGTGTGTGACCCTCCTTCTGCACTATGAACCTAATAAAACACTCATTACAACCCGATTGATCTCCTTTACGACCATTGGAAAGAGTTGACGAGAGGTGGAGGTGTCTGAGAATACCAAACTAAGGGGCGTGAGCAACAGCAGAGGAGCAGCAGGCGATGGGCAGGCAAGGTCATCAGTATGCAGCAAAGTTTAGCCCTGAAAATAGCCCATAAAATGTTTCCCTAACTGGCGAGGGGTGTGGCAAAACATGGATATTTGTTGGGTTTAGTCTGACGGGGTGACGGCGGCTAACGGGCAAAAATATATGATTCCTTTTAGTATGTGTGTGTTTGTTTTTGAGAGTTAGTGAAGGGATACTTTGATTCTAGGAGTAATTATTTGTTGAAGTCAGTGAATAGAGTTTTTTTACTACTACAACTACTACTACTACTACTACTACTACTACTACTGCTACTATTACTACTACTACTACTACTACTACTACTACTTCCATCACTGCAACAACAAAAACAGCTATTTCTATTAATAATTTTGCTCCTCCTCCTCCTCTTACTACTACAACTACTACTACTACTACTACTACTACTACTACTACTACTAATAATAATAATAATAATAATAATAATAATAATAATAATAATGATAATAATAATAATAATAATGATACCACCCACACCACCCACCACCACCATAGCCCAGAATAGTAAACATATGATCTCTTCCAAGGGTTAGCATAGGTTGTTAGGTTAGTTAGGGTAGGTCAGGTTAGGTTAGGTTAGTCAGGTTAGATTAGTAAACACCTGATCCCTTCCTACCCCTGAAGCTCCACTCACTCTCAGGTAATAGCCAGGTAAGTGCCGTTCACTTGGCTGGGATGCGGGCCACGGCTTACCTTGACAGCCGGGATCACAAGACTATCATTGCAGGTGGCCGGGGGGGTGGGGTGGGGGTGCTTGTGTTCCTGTCCACGCGTCCATCCCTGAAGACAAGAACAATATAGTTAGGAGCAATGATTAGTGGGATTTATTGTTCTCATTTATTTTTGCGCTTGAATTGCTTCCTTTACTGTAAAAAAAATGATAATTCGTATAGTATAATGACTGATGCATCGATGACTGACTGACTGAGTTAATTAATGAATGACGAAAGTATAGTGATGTGGGGTTTTAGGAGGGAGGAAAAAATTAAAGTTATAAGGAAGATGAGAAAAACAATAGATGACTCGTATGCAAATGACTGGTACATTAATAACTGACTGACTGACTGACGGAATGGAAAGCGATGTAGCGGTCTTAAAGGGAGAAAAATGTATATAAGGCATAAAAATTGGAAAAGTTATATATAAAAAAATTAAAGTATTCAAACCACTATAATGACTGATACTACATCGATAACTGACTGACTGACTGACTGATAAAAGAGAAGGCGATTTAGAACTCTTGAAGCGAGAAAAAATAAATTAATATAAGGACTAAGAAAACGAAATAAAAAATGTGTAGGAAACTGTAACTTCAAAACATGAGTATTCAATTAAACTACAAAACTGAATGAACAGACTTAGCAAGATGGACAGCCTATTGTCTTTTACTTTACCTCTATCACATCTTTCTAGTGTTACTTTCTCACCCATAGTCTTCCCTCCCACCCTGTCGCCTTTTACTTCACTTCAATTTCATCTAGTAGTGTTACCTTGCCTACCCAGACTCTTCCCTCCCTCTCTTACCTGACCCTTAGACGAGCTTCCCTTCAAAACCTCAGCGAGCACCACAAAGCACGTCAACTCCACCCTTTCTCAGCAATACACTTCCCTCCCTTACCTTACACAGCCTGTCGCCTTTTAATTCACTTCAACTTAATCTTTCTAGTGTCACCTTGCGCACCCAGACTCTTCCCTCCCTCTCTTACCTGACCCTTAGACGAGCTTCCCTTCAAAACCTCAGCGAGCACCACAAAGCACGTTAACTCCACTCTTTTAATGACAAACTCCTGCAGACTAAAACACGTCTATGAACATGGGGCCTCAGCTACGTACGATATTGCAGTTTTCATTCACGCACTATGAGTCTTAAAATGAGTTACGGGTAAGGCAGTTTTCATTCATGCAATACTAAAAAAAACATAGAGACGAAGGAGAAACTAAGATTATCCCTTCGTTGCCCTTGCCAGAGTTTAAAATCAACTGCATGACGACATTGTAAGTAACTAGAAGGAACTGGATAAAGAAATATTCGACAAGGAGAAAGATAATGATGGCGATGGTAATGGAGATGCAAATAAGGAATGAGAAAAGAAAAAAAGGATAGCCTGAGTTAACAAATAAAAGAGGAATAGTAAGAAAGAGGAGGATAAGAAGGAGCAGCAGAAAATACGAGAAAAAAAGACGAAGATAGCGAAGACGAGGAGACGGAGGAGGAGGATGAAAAATAATGGAAAAAAGCAGCAAAAAGGTTGAAAAATGAGGTGCGGGTTATCAGGAGAGAGAGAGAGAGAGAGAGAGAGAGAGAGAGAGAGAGAGAGAGAGAGTTGTGCCTCCGAGCTGTATTGATTTACTTTATTTGTGGTTTGTGGTTAGTGTTGTTGTTGTTGTTATTCTTGTAGTAGTAGTAGTAGTAGTAGTAGTAGTAGTAGTAGTAGTAGTAGTAGTAACTATTCTTTTTATTACTGTTGTTGCAGAATAATAAATACCTAGTCACAGTAGTAGTAGTAGTAGTAGTAGTAGTAGTAGTGGTCGTGATACTAATGGTAGTGATCATCATATTAGCTGTAGTAACATAGTGGTAGTGAATGTGGTGGTGACTATAATGGAGGTGACAGTAGTAATATTGGTGGTGGCAGTGATAGCAGTGGTGGTGGTGGTGGTGGTAGTGGTGGTGGTGTCGGTGGTGGAGCAATTCAGAGCATACTTTTTTCCCCTGTACGTTATCCAAGACTTGTTAGCGACCATTGTGGAGCGAGGGAAGGAGGGGAAGGGAGAAGGGAGTTAGAGAGAGGAAGAAAGGGAGAGAGAAGAAAGAGGGAGACAGAAGGACGGAGAAGGGAGAAGGGAGTTAGAGGGAGGAAGAAAGGGAGAGAGAAGAAAGAGGGAGAAGGTATTTAGACATTGGAGGAAAGGGGAGAGAGAGAGGAGAGAGGAGAGAGAAGAGATAAGGAAGCAGAAGGGGGAAGGGAGTTACACATTGGAGGAAAGGGGAGAGAGAGAGGAGAGAGGAAGAAGGGGAAAGAGGGAGAGAAAGAGAGAGGAAGGGAGGAGGAATGTTGTATAAATAACCACGTTGCCTGGAGGAAAAAAAGTATTGTGTGAGTTCTGAGAGGGAGAGACGGAGGAAAGAGAGGGAGGGAGGGAGAAAAGGAAATACAAGGGAGGGAGGGAGGGAGGTAATGTGAAACGTTATAGAGAAATGAGATAAAGACTGGGAAGGGTCAAGACATAATGGTGGGAGTTGTAGCAGTAGTAGTAGTAGTAGTAGTAGTAGTAGTAGTAGTAGTAGTAATAGTAGAAAGAGGAATAAGGAGGTGGACAACAGCAAGAAAATGAAGAAAAGATTAAGATGAGAAAAAAAATAACGGAAGGAGAATAAAACGAAAAAAGTGTAAGAAAAAGAAGAAGAAAAACAACAAGTATACGAGAAGAAAAGGTTGAAGAAAAAAACGAAGAAAGAGGCGGAAGAAAACAATCAGAAGAAAGCAATAACACGTATAAGACAGGAAGAAAAAGAAGAAAAATGGAAAAAAAGATGAATTGAAACATAAAAAGAAGAACAAACAGTAGTAGTAGTAGTAGTAGTAGTAGTAGTAGTAGTAGTAGTAGTAGAAATAGTAGTAATAGTAGTAGTAGTAGTAGTAGTAGTAGTAGTAGTAGTAGTAGTAGTAGTAGTAGTAGTAGTAGTAGTATAAATAGTAGTTGTAATGATAGTAATAACAACAACATCAACAAATTCAAATCAGTTTTACGTCGATCAGAGCGAAATCATTTTATCATAACGCATATTTTTTCGCTAATCGCACAGAGCTATCAATTCATCGAGCAATCAACCTTAATGGTAGACGTTTGACTCTCCATTAACATAAAAACCCATCAAAACTTATCACGCTCACGACAAATATGATTATGATCGCAAAATATTAACCGGTGATATTTTTTAGCGAATTGTTGTTATTATTATTATTATTATTATTATTATTATTATTATTATTATTATGAGCATCAATTATTTTTCTTCTTATTTTTGCTGTTTGTGGTCTAATTCTTCTTTTTATTCTCCTTTTTTCTTGCATTTTAACTCTTTTTCTTTTCTTCTCTTTTTCCTCTTGTAGCAACTTGTCATTGTTTTCTTCTTATTCCTCCTCCACCTCTTTCTTCTTTTTTCTTCTTCATTTTCTTCTTATTCTTGTTGTCTGTCTCCTTCTTTCCTCTTTCTTCGTTTTATTCTCATTATGAAAAGATGATTATAAAGAAGAACAAGAAGAAACAAATTCGTAGAAGGTATGTATGTATGTATGTATGTATGTATGTATGTATGTATGTTAACAGGTATGTGCAACTTCCTGAAATACTCACCGTTGGGGGGAGAGGAGAGAAGGGGAAGGGAAAAGGTAGGGAGGGAAACATTGCCTTTACCTGGATTAACCAACACCAACGCACCCCCTGCAATGTCACCCCCAAAGTATCACCCCTCCCTCTCTCTCTCGCTCCCCTAGCACCCCACACCTATCCCCGCCCAGCCCCCCACACACTTTGTATCACTCACTCCTTTCAACCCCCTTCAATCACCCCAACACTTAGCCGCCCCCCGCAACGATACCCCCCCACAAAACACCGACCCCTCTGTCCCTCCTCTCCCCCTTCCTCCCACCTCCACTTCCTCGCACTTTGGACATAAAAAACAGTAAATAACAGCGGCCAGGGAGCAGTAGAAGAGGACTCGGTGAAAGTGTGGGACCGGCGCCGCGCACTCACGGAACCCACAGGACGCGAGGAGGAGGAGGAGGAGGAGGAGGCTGATGGACGTCCGGAAACTGCCTGGTCTGCCTACCCTCTTGCGCCACTGAAGAAGACCTGCCTGGTGTTACGCTGAATAATGATGATGATGATGATGATGATGATGATTGTGATATTAGAGGAACAAGAATAACAACAACAGCGATTACATTAAGTGACTGTGATATGGATGAGAGGAAAGGATGAGAGAGCGGGTGATTCACTCTCTCCCTCTCCCTCTCCCTCTCTCTCTCTCTCTCTCTCACCACGTAAATCGGTCAGGAGGAGAAGAAAAGTAAGAGAGCGAGGGAGAAATACTGCATTGGAGGTGACCCAAGCACACACACACACACACACACACACACACACACACACACACACACACACACACGCACACGGTCACCTTGGGTCGTCACGAAGTCACTCTGTACACCTGTCTCCTTTTTTTAGGCCAGGTATAGAGGCGACCAATCAACGCCCTGCTCACCTTCACGTGCCGCCAACCAGGTGAGAGAGAGAGAGAGAGAGAGAGAGAGAGAGAGAGAGAGAGAGAGAGAGAGAGAGAGAGAGAGAGAGAGAGAGAGAGAGAGAGAGAGAGAGAGAGAGAGAGAGAGAGAGAGAGAGAGAGAGTTACCCCCCCACCCCTTCCTTTCCTATCATCCATATCACTGTCAAATTATCATATATTATCACCTTCCTATCCATTTAAGATAGATAGATAGATAGATAGATAGATAGAGGGAGAGAGTCACCCCCCTCCCCCCTCCCTTCCCCCTCCTCCTTATCACTATCAAAATACTATATCAACACGTCTTAATCACCATCATCACCACCACCATCATCACCATCACCAGTAAGAGTCTCGTTCTGCATTAATACTTTCACAGGACCTTTAAATTATGTTATATATTTCTTCAGTAACCTCTATTGACATATTCTTGAACTTGCTAAATGGCGAGTGAACTTTGGATATTGTTTTTTTTGTTTTGTTTTGTTTTGTTTTGTGCTATGCCTAGGATACAACTTTCATCTTCTTCTTCTTCTTCTTCTTCTTTTTCTTCGTCTTCACTCTTCTTCTTCCTCGTCTCGTTTTTGTTTTTGTTCATCTTGTTCTTGTTCTTCTTCCCCCTCGTGTTTTTGTTCATGATTTTCCTGTTCGTCTTCCTCTTCTTCTTTTCATCTAGTTCTTCTTTTTCATTCTTTTCTAACTGCTATTCTTCCTCTTTCTCTTTTTCCTCTCTTCTTATGTTTCTCTCCCTCTTTCGTCTGTACTTTTCCACTTCTCTCTCCTTTTCCTTTCCACATCATCTCCTTTTTCTTTTCACCTCCTTTTCCATTTCATTCTTTTTCTTCTACTTCAAAAACGAAAGAAGAAAGGAAAAGAGGTATAGGAGGAGGAGAAGAGGAATAAAAACAAGAATAAGGATAAAACAGACCCAGAGAAGAAGGAAAATAAGTAGACGTAGAAGAAGAGGAAAAAGAAGAACGAGAAGAAGAAGAAGAAACAAGAAAATGGGAAATGGGAGCGACTGGGTTTAATTTAATAATACAACTCTTTCAACATTATATTCAGAAAGCAATCTCTTACTATTGACTTAACGTAACGCCGTCCAGCTCGACCTAAATTCCCATTCACAGGAGAGCGAGAAAAACTTGGCAAACGGAAGAAGAAGAAGAAGAAGAAGAAGAAGAAGAAGAAGAAGAAGAGGAAGAAGAAGAAGAACTTGCTGTATTGCGTCCAGCGGCGAGAACAATCAAAGGTAAAAGAGAAAGAAAGAAAGAAAGAAAGAAAGAAAGAAAGAAAGAAAGGAAAAAAAGATTGATAAGAGTAATAGAGGAAGGTAGAGAGATAGGCAGAATGAAAGGAAGGAAGGAAGGAAGAAAGAAAGAAAGAAAGGAAGGAAGGAAGGAAGGAAGGAAGGAAGGAAGGAAGGAAGGAAGGAAGGAAGGAAAGAAGGCAGGAATGAAGAAAGAGCTAAAAAAAAAGAGGAAAATCATAGAAACAAAAATAGAAGTAAAGAAAAAAAAAGAAAGGAAGGAAGACAGGAAGGGAAAAAAACAAAAGAAAAATAGACGGAATAAAAAGAAAACAAAAACAAATCAACAAGGAAAGAAAGAAAGAGAAGAAAACATAAGAACAAGAATTAGCAGTAGTAGAAAAACAAGAGGAAGAAGAAGAGGAACAAAAGCATGAACAAGAGGAACAACAAGAGGAAGATAATACATACAAATTAAATGACCTCTCGTGTACAAGCTCACAACCTCTTAAAGTCCACCTTGAGAGCCTGGTTCAAGGGGTCGAGGCGCCTTGTTAGCAGGTTAATTACTAGTACCTGTTGCTGGACCAGGTGTCTCCCTCTCCCTCTCTCTCTCTCTCTCTCTCTCTCTCTCTCTCTCTCTCTCTCTTCTTTTTCTCCTCCTCTGCAGTTTCCTATTCACTACCATCACCTTCCTTCATGTTTCTTCTTCTTCCTCCTCCTCCTCCTCCTCCTCCTCCTCCTCCTCCTCCTGACCTGTCTATCCATGACCCTCCGTTACCTTCTTTCACGAGGTCAGAAGGATTACTGGGAAGAAGATAAGAGGAGGAGGCAGGGAGGAAGGGAGGAAGAGAGAAGGAAAAGAGGGAGGAAAATATAGAGAGGAGGAATGAAGGGAGAGCTACATGGGAGGAGGGAAAGGAAGAGGAAGGAAACGAGGAAAAGGAAGAGGAAGGAAACGAGGAAAAGAAAGAGGAAGGGAGGCAGGAAAGGAAGGGGAAGAAAGAGGGAAGAGAAAAAAAGAGAAGGGAGGGATGGAGAGAGGAAGGAAGAGAAGGGAAAGAGATAAATAAGAATGAAGAGAAGGAAAAAGAAAGGAAGGGAAAGGAGGAAGGGAAAGAAAAAAAAGAGATGTGTGTCGTACATAAATAAATACAGAAATGATTTAACATGGTCTTTATCTCCTCCTCCTCCTCCTCCTCCTCCGCTTCCTCCTCCTTCTCCTCCTCCTCCTCAAAAATAAGCAAAAAAGAAACAATATGAATAACAGAAGAATGAAAGTTGACAAAAAAATAAATACACTAATTCTATATATTAAACACAAATGCGCGAACACACACACACACACACACACACACACACACACACACACACACACACACACACACACACACACACGTCCACTCTTTTTTTTCCGCCTAAGAAATTACGAACAATGTGGTTTCAACGTTATAAAAGTCTACTAAGGAAAATATTTGCCTGAAACTTCTTACGAGGGAAAATTTTATGATATCATGTAAATACTTTTTGTTGTTATTGTGTTCTGGTGATGCAACGGCGAGAGAGAGAGAGAGAGAGAGAGAGAGAGAGAGAGAATAAATAGACTATATAAGATGAAATTTCAGCATCTCTCTCTCTCTCTCTCTAATGATGACAGTAATGCACCAGTTGTCTCTCGCAACACAGACACAAAAGCAAAACACACACACACACACACACACACACACACACACACACACACACACATGTTCTTCCTTCCTGTCTCGTGTGCGCATCCTTCCTCCTCCTCCTCCTCCCAGCCTCCCTCTCAGACCGGTTACGTCAAAGATGGAGATACTTTCACTCTCATTTGGGGAAAGCAGTAGAAGTCTTGCCCACTCTCTCTCTCTCTCTCTCTCTCTCTCTCTCTCTCTCATCTATTTGTGTAACTTTTTATCAGAAATCAATAAAATATCTTAAAAATCCTGTTTGCATTGTTCTGAGTACGAGAGAGAGAGAGAGAGAGAGAGAGAGAGAGAGAGAGAGAGAGAGAGAGAGAGAGAGAGAGAGAGAGAGAGAGAGAGAGAGAGAGAGAGAGAGAGAGAGAGAGAGAATATCCCTTTCGTTTCCTTACATTAAAAGCAGTTCAAAGTAGCTGATGAACACACACACACACACACACACACACACACACACACACACACACGCGCCAAATCGTGTTGTTCTGTCGTGTTCATAAACTTCTTTTCTTCTTATTTTTACTATTTTTCTTATTTTCCCGCAAAAGTCGAAGCGTTCATATCCCAATATTCATCGGGTATAAATATTCCTATACGTGATGATGCCTTATTCTTTCCTCTCTTTGCTCGTTTTTTTCCTTCCTTCCTTCCATCCGTAATTTCTCTCTTTGTTTCTTTTTTTTTCTTTTCCTTTCTTTCTTTATTCTTTCCTTCCCTCCTTCCTTTCCTTCCTTTTCTTCTTTTCACTTCCTGTAACTTTTCTCTTTCTTTCAAAACAGTAGTAGTAGTAGTAGTAGTAATAGTAGTGGTGGTGGTAGTGGTAGTGGTAGTGCTGGTACTGGTGGTGGTACTGGTGGTGGTCGGGTCTAAGAATACACATCGAGGTAGCGTGGAAAGCATCACTCAACACGAACTACTTTTTATGGTCCGGCGCGAGTGTTAGCAAATGACTGAGTGGCCGCCGAAGATAAGGAGAAAGAAAGCGGGGGGTGAAAAAATGACGCATGATCTGAAGGCGGCATTGTTAAGAGTACGCGGAACAAGATGGATAAAAGAAGGTAACATGCGAGAGAAGAAGTAGAAGAAGTGGAAGAAGAGGAAGAAGAAGAAGAAGAAGAAGTGCGTTTAATGTGACAATCAGTAAAAGAAGATGATTGATAAGGGGAAGAGATTGATAAAAAAAAAAATAGAAGTAAAAATTAAGGAAAAAGAAATGACTGTGAGCGATTAATGTGACAAAATAAACAGTAAAGGAAGAAGACAAAGAAAAAAATAATTAAAGTAAGAAATAGAAGGAAATAAATAAACAGAAATAAAGAAAGAAAAAATGAGGAAAAGGAAACAAAGAAAGGAAAAAAAATGTATATTCGTAAAAGGAGAGAAAACGAGAAAGAAAGAAAGGAAGGAAAGAGAGGAAAAAAAAGGCAGGAAAGAAAGAAAAGGGCAAGAGAAGAAGAAAAGGGGAAGAAAGGAAGGAAACAGACAGAAAGAATACAAAGATGAATGAAAGAAAAAACAAAAAAGAAAAGAAAATGGACAGAAATCAAGAAAATAAGTAAATAAGTAAATACACACACACACACACACACACACACACACACACACACACACACACACACACACACACACACACAATGAAGACAAACATGAGTGCAAGATCTCAACAAAAAAAAAGAATCTTATAAATTTACATTATTAGCGAGTTTCCGTCACTCCTCCCCTCCCTCCCTCTCTCTCTCTCCCTCCCTTCCCTTCCTCCCTCTCTCCCTCCCTTCCTTCCTCTCTCTCTCCCTCCCTTCCTTCCTCTCTCCCTCCCTTCCCTCCTTTCCTCCTGTCAGCTGGGAAGTGGAGAGAAGAGAGAAAGAAAGAAGATTCGGCAAGGAGGGAAGGAGGGAGGGAGGGAGGAAGAGATCAGAGGAAGGGAGGATGGAAGGGAGGGAAGGGAGAGATGGAGGGAGGGAGGGAGGGAGGAAAAAAAAGTAGTTGTATAAGTAGGGAGAAAACGAGGCTCATTAGAACGACAATGTGAGGAAATATGAGTTTTTATATTCTCTCTCTCTCTCTCTCTCTCTCTCTCTCTCTCTCTCTCTCTCTCTCTCTCTCTCTCTCTCTCTCTCTCTGATGAAAAGATCCAAAGCTTGCGATTCTGTCCACTAACCGAGAGAAAGTGTGTGCGTATGTGCGTGTGCGTGTGTGTGTGTGTGTGTGTGTGTGTGTGTGTGTGTGTGTGTGTGTGTGTGTGTGTGGTCTTTTACGGTCTTATTTTTTCACGAGAGAGAGAGAGAGAGAGAGAGAGAGAGAGAGAGAGAGAGAGAGAGAGAGAGAGAGAGAGAGAGAGAGAGAGAGAGAGAGAGAGATCGTAACACAGCCCGTCACACAAGATCGTAACAGCGTATTAACATTAGACAGGAATGTTCGCAAGGAGACAACATTTATTCTCCTCCTCCTCCTCCTCCTCCTTCTTCTCTTCCTCTCCTCTTTCTCCTTTTCCTCCTAACCCTCTTCAGTTTTTTTGCTTATTCTTCTTCTTTCTCCTATTTTCTTACTTTCTCCCATTGTTGGTCCTCCTCCTCCTCCTCCTTCTCCTTCTCCTCCTCCTCCTTCTCCTCCTCCTCCTCCTCCTCCTGCTTTTCTTTCTTCCCATCCTTCTGCTTTCTCCATTTTTTCCCTTCAACTTCAGATATTTTTTTCTATTCTACCTCCTCCTCCTCCTCCTCCTCCTCCATCACGCAGGTTATAAACGAGGGTGAGGAGCAAACACTCATGGAGGAGGAGGAGGAGGAGGAGGAGTCAGTAAATATCTATCCATCTATCTATTTGTGTATACCCCCCCTCTCTCTCTCTCTCTCTCTCTCTCTCTCTCTCTCTCTCTAGACGTTGGAAATGCTCGTCGCGTCCCAGTGAAGTCCAGGAAATGAGTCAGTGTGTGTGTGTGTGTGTGTGTGTGTGTGTGTGTGCCCAAGAGAAAGACAGAACACACAAACAAACACACGAGGCAGGAAGTAAACACAGCAGGAAAGGAAAAAATGGGAAAGGAGAAAACACGAGAATTCTTAAGCGCGGATTGACTTGTTGAATGATAAGCAAAGAAATAGAGATACTGATGAACAAATAGATATATGCACAAATAGATACATGAACAATAGATACATGAACAGAGAGATACATAGATAAAGTAATGAACAGAGATAGAGATAAATATATAGACAGATAGAAAAATACGATAATATATATAAAATAGAATAAATATGTATGTAAATAGAAATAGAAAGAAAAAAATAAAGAAATAATCAAGTTAATAGTAGGAAGAATAAACAATGACAAACTCTTATGCAAAATCAAGATAAACAAACGTGAAAAATAAACAAAAATGCTGAATGGAAACAGGAATTCAAAGTTAAAACAATAATACAAAGAAATAAAAAAAGAAAAATATATAATCAAAACAATAATTAAGAAACAAAAAAAAATACAAAAGGTGTAATTCACTATCAAGACAAACAAAAAACAAACAAACAAACAAATGCATCGAAAAAAAACAAGAATTCAAAGTTAAAACAATAATACTGATAAGAAACAAAAAAGAAAAGAATTAATATGTATGTAAACTCAAAACAAGAAATCAGAAGTATTTTTCCCTTCGACCCAAACCAAAAAAAAAAGCAGAGAAAAATCAGAAAAACCCAAGGACGTTTCACTTCTCTCTCTCTCTCTCTCTCTCTCTCTCTCTCTCTCTCTCTCTCTCTCTCTCTCTCTCTCTCTCTCTTCTCCATTCTTATCTTTCATCTCTATTTTTTTCCCTCCCTACAAAGAAAACGAGAAACACACACACACACACACACACACACACACACACACACACACACACACACACACACACACACACACACACAATGCCTCGGTCACCCCATAAAACAAGCCTCGATTAATTCTTCCGCGACTTTTATGAATTTTTAAGAACAGTTTAATAATCGTTTTTTTTTTTAAGAGTTCCCATCAGTCCCACCATCCTTCGCGCTCTTCCAGGAAAGTAATAAAGGTGAAGGTAAGGTAAAGGTTGATTAAACAAAGGTGTGCGGTAATTAATCTAAGCTCAGGTATTGTCTACGTAGGATAATGAGAGAGAATGAGAAACAGAGTGAGAGAAAGGGGAAATACCTAGGTGAACAGGGGAGTGGGAAATGTCTCTCTCTCTCTCTCTCTCTCTCTCTCTCTCTCTCTCTCTCTCTCTCTCTCTCTCTCTCTCTCTCTCTCTCTCTCTCTCTCTCTCTCTCTCTCTCTCTCATCGCCTCTAGTGGAGAGAGAGAGAGAGAGAGAGAGAGAGAGAGAGAGAGAGAGAGAGAGAGAGAGAGAGAGAGAGAGAGAGAGAGAGAGAGAGAGAGAGAGAGAGAGAGAGAGAGAGAGTCCTACAATCCTATACCACCCCATCCTGCCACTCCTTCCCTTTCCTCTACCTCGTTTAAACCCTGAAGGACGCCGGGGTAGAGAAGTCCTATACAGAGAGGTTCCTACATACATAAGTCATACGCAAGTCCTTCCCTCCTTCGCCACTCCTACAGCCCCTCCCCCCCCACTCCCCCCCGTGGATCCTCAGAGGTGCTAAGTCATTTCCTCAGGAGTTGTGGGTCATGGGAGAGAAGGGAGGGAGAAATAGTGGGAGGGAAGGAAATGGAAAGGGAGGGAGTGGTTATGAAAAGGGAGAGTGAATGGATGGTAGGTGGTCGGTGTGGGTTGGTTACTAGACACACACACACACACACACACACACACACACACTGACACAAACGCACACACATTAGCTTCTCCCTCGTGTAAACATCCTCTGTGTGTGTGCGTGTGTGTGTGTGTGTGTGTGTGCGTGTGTGCGTGTGTATAATAGCACCACTGAAGACCACGAGCGAATGTCTGTGATAAAAATGAGAAAGAAAAGATCACCGATATTACAAAGAAATTCTGCGACAATGACGGTGATCAGGAATTTCTGGTTCTCGATTGGAAAAAAAATACTGGAGGGGAGAGACTGACTGGGAGGGAGGGAGGAGAGAGATACTGGCAGGGGAGACGAAGTGACCGGGGAAACAGATTGGCAGGGGAGACGAAGTGACAGGGAAGTGACAGGGAAGTGAACAGAGAAGTGAAAATTGGCAGGGGAGACGAAATGACAGGAGAAACAGATTGGCAGGGGAGAGAATGACTGAGAGAGGAGTTTTACTGGCAGGGGAGACTAGCTGTGAAGGGAGAGAGAGAGACTGGCAGGGGAGAGACAGACTAAGAGGGGAGCTTTAGTGGCAGGGGAGACGAAGTGGCAGGGGAAACAGATTGGCAGGGGAGAGACTAGCAGGGAGAGGAGAGTTTTAATGGCAGGGGGAGACAGATTGGCAGGGGAGAGACTGAGTAAGAGGGGAGAGTTTTACTGGCAGGGGGAGACATTGGCAAGGGAGAGACTAATTGACAGGGGAGAGATTGACTTGAAGGGGAGAATTTTACTGGGATGACATGACCTAGCAGGGAAGACTAGTTGGCAAGGGAGACTGACTGGCAGGGTAGACTTAAGAGTAGCAGGGGAAGACTAACTAACAGGGTAGGCAATTACGCTACGCTGGTTATATATTGGAGACCTTATTCTTATTTGTTATTACTGCTACTACTACTACTACTACTACTACTACTACTACTACTACTACTTACATTCTTGCTACGACGGTGAAAAAGAAGGAAAAGAAGAACGGCATGACCCCGAAATTGAGAAACCTATTTTTTAAGAGCAAGAAAGAGAGAGAAAAACTACTTTCTCACGTGCGCATTTGAAATATATATGCAGAGAGAGAGAGAGAGAGAGAGAGAGAGAGAGAGAGAGAGAGAGAGAGAGTAATCATGATCTAGAACCAAACACAAAAAAATCTCACACACTTTAATTCCCCGCACCTTTCCACGAGCAAAAATATTCCTTTCCCATCCGCGACCTTGTTCATGCCGGGAGAAATGACCAATTAAGTCCAGGTAACGCTACGCAGGTGTATATTTACCTGTGAGAGGGGGGAGGAAGGGGCAAGGTGAGGTAGGCGAGGGAAATGACCGCTGAAGGATGTGAAAGAGAAGGGGAGGAGGATGTGAGGGGAAGGGAAGGGGAGGGGAAGGAAGAGAAGGGAATGGGAGAGGAGGGAAGGGGAGGGGAGTGAAGGGGAGGGAAGAGAAGGGTATGGGGGAAGAGGGGAGATGATGCGAGGGGAGTGGAAGGAGAGGGAAGGGGAAGGGAGAGAAGGGGAAGGGAGAGAAGGGGAAGGGAGAGAAAGGAGGAGGGTAAGTGATGCGAGGGGAAAGGAAGGGAAGTGATGGGGAGCGAAGAAAAGGGGAGAGAAGTGATTGGGGATGGTTTGGAAGGGAAGGGAAGGAAAGGGAGGGAAGGGAAAGGAAGGGAAGGGAAGGGAAAGGAAGGAGGGGAGGTGATGCGAGGAGAAAGGAAGGGAAGTGAAGGGAATGGGAGAGAAGGGGAGAGAAGGGAAGGGAAGGCAAGGCAAGGCAAGGGAAGGGAAGGGAAGGGAAGGGGAGAGAAGGGAAGGGAAGGGAAGGGAAGAAAAGGGAGGGAAGGGGAAGGCAACGAAGTATCTATGTGGATGGCTTTTCAATACAAGGAAGGAAGGAAAGTCGATTCAGATAACATTAACCGTAACCTATTTTTCCTGCATAGGTTCTGAGAGGGAGGAACAGGATCACAATACCATGTTATCACGACTGCTCGAGGGAAGGAATTATACAAAGGCGATTCGATACAAGTGAAGGGGAAAGCTACATGCATTCTCCCTCATAAACAGTACTTTCCATTCTTTTTCTAAGCTGGGATAGAAAGCCAGAAGGAAAACTTGCAAAGACGGTGTTTTTTGAGTTATGAAAAGTAAGAAAGAAAAAGCTCCGATATTTGCTCTAGATAAGGGAAGGGAAGGGAAGATTAGGTGAGGTAAGGGAAGGAAAGGGAAGGGAAGGGAAAGGAAGGGAAAAGAAGGGAAGGTTAGGTAAGATAAGGCAAGGTAAGGTAAG
>NC_066546.1:14937592-14940092 GCF_024679095.1 Eriocheir sinensis | reverse complement strand
TTGTATAGTAGTAACAGTAGTAGTAGTAGTAGTAGTAGTAGTAGTAGTAGTAGTAGTAGTAGTAGTAACAGTAGTGGTAGTAGGCAACACCATCACCAATAGTACCACCACTATAAACACAACCACCATATAAGTAGTAGTAGTAGTAGTAGTAGTAGTAGAAGTAGTAGTGGTAGTAGTAGTAGTAGTAGTAGTAACAGTAGTGGTAGTATGCAACACCATCACCAATAGTACCACCGCTAAAAACACAACCACCATATAAGTAGTAGTAGTAGTAGTAGTAGTAGTAGTAGCGGTCATAACATCCCCAGCATCGTCATTACCAGCCATAAAAACAACAACAACAGTAACAACAAAGGTACTAACATCTGTTCTTTACCGACGCGAGGCTTTGAAGGCGAGAATAAAACTAATAATCATAAGGCAATAAAAAAAAATATAGCACTGACCCGATCCTTAAAAGCGAAAAGAATCGAAGAAAGAAATAATTCCAAATATGAGTCAAATCAATTTAGTCCAGGAGGTTACGAGCGGCCTTCCCTCCTCCTCCTCCTCCTCCTCCTCTAGTGGCAGGTGGTATCGTGAGAAGCAAGGAAAATAACACAAGAACATATGGAGTCTGCAAGAGGTGGTGTTGAAGGTGATGGTGGTGGTGGTGGTGGTGATGGTGGTGGTGGATATTGTTGTGGTAGTAGTAGTAGTAGTAGTAGTAGTAGTAGTAGTAGTAGTAGTAGTAGTAGTAAGGAAGAAGAGGAAATGAAGAAGGAGAAAGAGGAAAAGAAAGAGGAGGAGAAAGAGGAGGAGGAGGAAGAGGAGGAGGAGGAGGAGGAAGAGGAGGAAGAGAATGTTCCTTACTCGATAAAAATCACGCAGGAAACCAATGACAAAAACATCAGAGAGAGAGAGAGAGAGAGAGAGAGAGAGAGAGAGAGAGAGAGAGAGAGAGAGAGAGAGACTAGGCGACTAAGCTTATATGACGCAATAACCTTCCTTCCTCCTCCTCCTCCTCCTCCCTCAAACTCATGAGGAATAGCACTGTTCTGGAACCTTCTGAGAGAGTGAGAGAGAGAGAGAGAGAGAGAGAGAGAGAGAGAGAGAGAGAGTTTAAATATATAGTACTATAATATTTTCCTCTAAAAACATAATAAATACAACTTGCAATAATATTTTTTTCCTCATCATAAACAAGAATCATAAACTTGGCCTTCAGTAAGTTTTTTTAATGCATAGAAAATAGGCAAAGGTTGTGTAAATAATAATAATAATAATAATAATAATAATAATAATAATAATAATAATAATAATAATAATAATAATAATAATAATAAAATTTGTGTCTAGGTTATGTGGTGTCGTGACGTGTGTGTGTGTGTGTGTGTGTGTGTGTGTGTGTGTGTGTGTGTGTAATAATGAGCCTCCAACCATTTAAAAACTACCACACTAATTATGTACACACACACACACACACACACACACACACACAGACCTTTTCACTTTTTAATTTCATTCTACTTTCATATTTTACTTTCAACAAAAAAAACATGACTAAATAAAATCCACATGAGTTTTACATTTTCTTCATCATCTCTTCAATATTTTCTATGATCATTGTTTTTATCTTATCTTTATTATTCATTACTTCAATATCATCAAACTTTATCACGGTTTTTCTTTGCCTCCTTTCATTGCTGTATCACTCTCTAATAAACTCTAAGTCCCTATGCTCCATTCACTTTAGCTGCGAAAATAAGCCCCTCCCCCTTCTCCGCCAAGTGTCTACCATTGGTTAATACGCACCCAAGCCACGCCCCCTCTCTGACTAAGGCTGCTTGTGATTGGGCGATGCTGGGAAAGGTTAAATCTTATTGGTGGATGATATACTGTCGTGGGTGTGGACTGATTGACGAGTTAAGGTGAATAGGGTCTAACTTCCTTCTTTTTTTATTTCGTCTTTCCTAGGACTTGAACTCTTTTGCATTTATCCTTGTTCTTTTCTTCTTTTCTTCTCATTCTTTTTCTTTTTATCTTCACCTTAATCGTTCCTACGCCACCATCATTGTCTCCTATATAACTTCCTTCCTCCTTCCCTCCCTCCTCATCCTCTTCCTCTTCGTCTTCTCTCTCCGCCTCCTCCTCCTCCTCCTCCTCCTCTTTGTCTCCTTCATCTCGAAATGCAGAACCAATTTTTCTCGTGAAAGGGAAAGAATGTATGGATGATTTAAATTTCTATGGCCTTATTGTTCTCCTCCTCCTCCTCCTCCTCCTCCTCCTCCTCCTCCTCCTCCTCCTCCTCCTCCTCCTCTTCTTTCCATCTGAGGAGGAAGAAAGATGAGAAGGCGTGATTGGATTTAATGGGAAAGGAATGTATGGGTGTTTTTTTTCCCTCCTATCTTCTTCTTTCTCCGCCTCCTCCTCCTCCTCCTCCTCCTCCTCCTCCTCCTCCTCCTCCTCCTCCTCCTCCTCCTCCTCCTCCTCCTCTTCCCACTGTTTGCATGAGAAA
>NC_066546.1:14897592-14930092 GCF_024679095.1 Eriocheir sinensis | reverse complement strand
TCGATAAGGTGTGGTTTAGAATGGGTGGAAATAGAAGAGGGATGCAAGATAGAGAAAAGATTGTAAGTATATATGTAAAAAGTGATCGTTGAGAAGAGGCGATGAGACGTAGCTAAGATTGGACAGCAGAAAAACAGGAGTGCAAGAAACCGAAATCGTTGAGTATTGTGAGTGGAAGATTTCATAACCCCGGAAAATTTGGCTTCGGAAACGTTGTGGTCTTTCTAAATGCAGACAGTCTTCCTTTGTTGATTTCCACCCTAAATTCGTGGCTGTCATATGTAAAGAGACCCTTAACCTTACCTAACTATAACCAAAACAATCACTATATATCTGGAAGAGGAGGAGGAAGCGACTGAGAGATAGATAGAAAGATAGACAGATGGATAGATTGATAGAGAGTCATCATACTGAATCCATACTGTCCATCACGCAACACTTACCCAACAAAAAATGGCGTGGCTTTACAATGCGGGGCGGGGTTGATTTACTGGGCCTCAGAAAATAGACTAGAGCAGGGGGGGGAGGGGGGGAGGTAGGGGATGAGGGGAGGGTGCTGAACGACCTCGCCCTCTCGTTGTTTGGGTCACGTGAGAAGAGAAGAACCGGTCCAGAGTGAGGCCGTGACACACACACACACACACACACACACACACACACACACACACACACACACACACACACTAACCTAACCAATACGGCGTCTCCTCACTGTTTACTTTCATGTGCGTTGTTCAATACTTTTTCTCGTCGCCTCAAACAGTGCCAATACGTCGCCGCACGCTCACTCTCGGCGGCTCTTATCTCCGGGTTTTTTAATATTCATTTGATGCTGTCGACACGAGGAACCTGACACCAAAACAGACGCACGCTGACTCTTGGTTTTGCTTAATAATCTTTTTGTGTGTTTTAAAGGCGGAAGAGAGGCTGGGTTAGGGCTAGGATAGTTAGGTTGATGAAAACAAGAGTAGGGCTTTTATATACCTTTTGTCCTTGAGTGGCCTCCTTTACTATGAAAAATCAAGTATATGTTCTTTTATAACGCGATGAGAACCCATTCATTTCTCTTTTTCTTTCGTTTCCTTCCCTTTCCTCATCGTTTTTTTTTCTTCTATATTATTCTCTTGCCTTCTTTCATAACACGTTGGAAGAAACATAAAGAATCATATAAGCGTGAAGTTTGTAGATCTTTCAAATACAAAAGAAAGAGCATTTATTTTCTCACACATTCGAAAAAAAAATAAAAATAAAACCAGCGAGAGAGATAAACGGAAGTGAGCTGTAAATGTTCATGTCTTTCATAACCCTTTAGAAGAATCATATTGAATCCTACAAGACAAAAGTATATAAGAACGTTTGTGCCTTTTTTTCCTTCATAACCTCACTCGTGTGTCACAGAAGCAGCAGCAGCAACAGACGGCGATTTCGCAACATCAAAATACTACAAGAACTACATCCGCTCTCCTGGTAACCACTCAAATCACCGCGGAGGTAACAACAACAGCAGGCAAAAACAAAAAAGCAGGAAGCGTATTTTATTTTATTTTAACCTCATTAGTGTATGCAGGAGGTATCGGCGACAGGGAGAGAGAGGAAGAAGACAGAGGAGGAGGAGGAGGAGGAGGGAGGCGGCAAGCACAAAGCGGAGAGACAAGACAGGTGATGTTTACTCTGGCCAGGTAACAGGTTGATTGAGTAGGTGAGGACGATAGCGACGAAAGTGAGCAGGTGTGTGTGTGTGTGTGTGTGTGTGTGTGTGTGTGTGTGTGTGTAAGTAGGTAGGTAGGTAAGTATGTGTCCTGTTTAAGTACGTTTTAATCTGTTTGTTATCTACATGCAATCACAAATATTTACTTTTTTTCAACTTTTTTTTCGCATTTTAAACCATTCTTATTTTTCAACATGTATATTTGAACTCTATAATAATGCGGTCAATGAACATGTATATCTACCTATGTATCTATCTGTCTATCACCCTCTTTCTAATTCTATCTATCTATCTATCTATCTATCTATCTATCTATGGGAAAATAATAACACAAATTGCACCTGTAACTTGTATCTTCTTATTGCAAGGTTACTTTCTTCTGTTAACTTGAAAACAAACAAAAAAAGGTAAAATAAAAACAAAGAAATAAGAAAAAATAAAGAATCATGACATCATATGAAAACATTCCCTTCTAACACGAAAACAGAGAGCAAAAAAAAATATATATATATATAAAAGAAAAATTCATCTCTATCTTACCTTTCCGTTGCTCAGTCCTCCGAGTATGGTCATCACGGCGGGTCAGAGGTAAGTAACAGTGCTCCTTGGGTCATTGTGGTGGCTACTTGAGGTCACTGGGCGGGCGCGTTGACCTGCGGAAGGGAAGGGTGAGAGTGTAAGGTCGGTATTGCCAGACGCCTCCACCCCTCACATCAACTACTTCCAAAGGCCGAAAAGGAGATCAGTTTGGTTCTAATGGGTGTTTTTTTAGGCTCATGGTACAGCAGAAGGGTCAAACTCACCGTTGCCAGATTATCGTACTCAGACCATAGTATTGACCGGTTTCTGGTGCCTAACTATTGCCAAGAAACATCAGGATCTAACTCTTTTAACGATAACCATAAATGAGTTTCGTTATTGGAGCCCAGAAGACAGTTTTGGGGTAGGAAGTCGGGAACTATAAGCGGCTGAGTACGACAATCTGGCAACGTTGGACTCAAACTACCACCAGGGTCATAAAACTACCCCTGGAAATCCCCCAAACTCCAACGAAAGCCTTGTGGAATATGTTTTTTTAGGGTCATGGTACAGAAGAAGGGTCAAACTACCACCAGGGTCATGAAACTACCCGTGGAAATGCCCCAAACTCCTGCGAAAGCCTTGTGGAATATGTCTTTTTAGGTTCATGGTACAGAAAAAGGGCCACACTACCACCAGGGTCATACAAATACCCTTGCATATGCCCTAACCTCCTACGAAAGCCTTGTGGAATATGTTTTTTAGGGTCATGGTACAGAAGGGCCACACTACCACCAGGGTCATACAAATACCCTTGCATATGCCCCAACCTCCTACGAAAGCCTTGTGGAATATTCTTTTTTAGGCTCATGGTACAGAAGAAGGGTCAAACTACCACCAGGGTCATACAACTACCCGAGGAAATGGCCCAAACACCTACGAAAGCCTTGTGGAATATGTTTTTTAAGTTCATGCTACAGAAAAAAGGCCACATTACCACCAGGGTCATAAAACTACCCGTGGGTATGCCCCAAACTCCTACGAAAGCCTTGTGGAATATGTTTTTTTAGGTTCAGGGTACAGAAGAAGGGCCAAACTACCACCAGGGTCATACAAGTACCCGAGGAAATGGCCCAAAACTCCTACGAAAGCCTTGTCAAATAATGTGTACTTGATCACCGAAATGTTAACGAATACGGACCTTAGTGTAAGTGACCCGCTGGCGCCTCCTCCATAACGTGTTGTAATGTGCATGTGTGTGTGTGTGTGTGTGTGTGTGTGGAGGGTGTGGCAGCGGCCTTGAGCGGAGATGTGAGTGACTGACTGAGTGGCCGACCGACTATTTGAGCCAATGAACGCTAAACAGCACACACTTTTGATGCGCCAAGCTCCGAACGCTGCATGATTGAGGCTTCGAAGCTTCACGATGTAAACTTAATGTGAAACCGGCGCGTGATGGAGGTGTGAAGGACGGGACGGGGCGGAGGTGGGGCTGAGGTGAGGCTGGAGGAGGCTGGAGGGGGGAGGGAGGATGATTTGGGGAGAGAAAGGGGATCAGAGAGGAAGGTAAGACAAAGAGGGAGGGAATGAGGGTGATTTTAAAGAGCAATGAGTCGATATTTTTCGTGATTTACCTGGAAATACACTTAAAAAAAACATTATTTTGGTGTTCTCTCTTTCGTCCTTCTGTTATTTTTATATAGCAATGATTGAGGAGAAATGACAACAGCGGCGGAGGTTGCGGTGGCGGTGGCGATGAAGGAGCAAAAGGGGATGAATGAATGGAAAATCAGACAATATTTCCCCAAAACTGCCTCGGAAATAGACACCCACTTCCCGTTCTCTTTTTTCCTTCCTCCCATTTTCTTTAAGAGGCACAAACTGAAGAGGTGGAGGTGGAGGCGGTGGGGGCGATGGATGACCAAAAGGGAATGAATGAAAGGATAATCAGACACTATCTCCCGTGAACTACTTCGAAAAATAGACAACCACTTCCCATTCTCTTTTACCTTCCTCCCATTTTCTTTAAGAGGCACTGACTGAAGGAGAGGGAAGGAGGCTGAATGAAACGAGAATCAGGCATTATCTCACAAGACCTACCTAAAAAATCACACACACACTTCCCATTCTCTTTTCCTACCTCCCATTTTCTTTAATAACCGCAGATTAAAATGGAGGCGGTGGCGGCTGTTCAGTTTACGTTGCGGTGGCGGTTTCAGTGGAGGCGGCGGCGGCGGTAATGGCAGCGTCGGCGGCTTCGGAGTCTTAACCGTGACCGCAGTGCCAATAATGGGAGCCTTGGCAGCCGTGTTTACCTTCCCGGGGGCTCGAAGTCAGTGGCGGCTGTACGTCATTTAGCCACTGAAGGGGTCACTGCACTCTCCCCTCGCTTGTCTTCCCTTCTGTTTGTCTTCTCTCGCATATCTTACCTGCTCGCTTGTCTACCTGCTTACCCTACTCACCTCATACTCTCATACCTCTTTCAGTCCTCTCTACCTCTCCTGCCTAATCTACTCTCCTTCTCCTGCTGGTTTCTCCTGCTTATGTCTCCCTTATCTACCTAATATGGCTACCTGCTGTCTCTTCTACCTGCTAATCTACTCTTTCTGCCTGGTCTGGCTCCCCTACTCACCTTTCCCTGCTTAGTTCTCCTACTTATGTCTTTCCTGTCTACTTAATATATCTACATGCTATCTCTTCTACCTGCTAACCTACCCTTTCAACCTGCTCTGCCTTCCTCGCAACCTACCCTAATACCCATGTCAATCTTTACCTCACTCCGAGCCGGCCTTCCTCTCTTTCCTCATCTCTGCCTGTTCAGCCTGCACTTAAAGCCTACTATTACCACCTCTTAGCTCGTGATCTTAAGTGGCACAGGAGTAAGCAGGTCGAGAATAAGCAGGAGGGGAAGAGGTAAGAGAGGAGGGAGGTAAGAGGGAAAGGAGTAGAAGAGAGGGAATGGGTGAGAGGGGTAAGGAGGGAAGGAGGAGGAAAGAGGGAATGGGCAAGAGGGGAAGGGGGAAGAGAGGAAGAGGTGTGAGGGAGGGAAGGTGGGAGAGAGGAAAGGTGCTGGGCGGGTACGTGGTGGTGAGGCTGGGGTGATGGGCAGTCTCGGGTCAGCTTATGCCTTGGTGCTCCCTGAATAGAATAGTCTGGCCTTGCGCTACTTACTGTGGGGTGATGTGCTTGGTTCGCTTTTCCTCCTCCTCCTTCTCCCTCCCTTCCCTTCTCTTCTCCGACTCTTGCTCTTTCACACTCTCCCTCTCGGTCGTTCTTTCTACCATTTCGTTTTTTCTTTAATTTTTTCTCTCTTCCTTTACTTTATTGCTTTTCTGCTTCCTGGTTTTCTACTGGATCTTTCTTTTCCCTCCCTTCCCTTCTCTTCTCCGGCTTTGGCTCTCTCTCTCTCTCTCTCTCTCTCTCTCTCTCTCTCTCTCTCTCTCTCTCTCTCTCTCTCTCTCTCTCTCGTTCTTTCTTTCGTTTCGTTTTCTTTCTTTTTCTCTTCCTTTATTGCTTTTCTACTTCCTCTTTCTTTTCCCTCCCATCCCATCTCTTTTCTTCTCTGGCTTTCATTTTCTCTCTCGTTCCATTTTGTTTCCCTTTCTTTTTTATATCTTGTTTATTTCTTCCTCTTCTCTGTCTCACTCCTGTTCATTTCTTTTTTTTTTTCGTTTTCTTCCCTTTCCTCATCGTTTTCTTTTTCAATTTTATTCCCTTGCCTTCTCCTTCGTTCTTCCCCTTCCTTCCTCCTCTCACCCTCTCCCTCCATTTCCTTCTCAGGTTGTCTTCTTTTTAATTCTCTCTTTTGCTTTATTTTCTTCCCTTCCTTCTTCTCTTTCTATCATTTTCTCTCCCTTTCTGTCTACCCCCTTGCTTCCTGAATTTTCGCCCTTCCTCCTCCTCCTCCTCCTCCTCCTCCTCCTCCTCCTCTTCCTCTTATTCGTCCTCCCATTCCTCTTCTCTTCTTCTCCTCTCCTTTTCATTCTCTCGTCTTCATTCTTTTACTTCCTCGTTCCTTACATTCTTTTTTTTCACTTTTCTTTTTCTTCTCAATTGCCCACCCACTCCTCTCTGTTTGCTTTTGTGTGTTTGTTCTCTCTCTCTCTCTCTCTCTCTCTCTCTCTCTCTCTCTCTCTCTCTCTCTCTCTCTCTCTCTCTCTCTCTGTTATTCGTGTCTTTTTTCCCTTGCTAACTGACATGCTCTAAATTCTTCCCTCCTCCTCCTCCTCCTCCTCCTCCTCCTCCTCCTCCTCCTCCACTGCATGATTTTCCTCCTGGTTTGCATCTTATTTTTCTTTTCGTTTTTCCTTCTTCATTTTATATTTACTTTTGTTTTCCTTCTTTTCTTCTGCCTTACCTCCTCCTTCTTTTCTTCTCTCCATACCTCCTTTTTTCTCTCCTTTCCTCTCCCTCTCTTTTCCTCTTTCCTCCTTCTCTCTTTTCCCCCTTTCCTTCCTTCTTTCCTTCCTTCCTTCCTTCCTTCCATCCATCCTTCTGTCTTTCTTTCGTGGAGCACAGTCTTGGTTGAGAGAGAGAGAGAGAGAGAGAGAGAGAGAGAGAGAGAGAGAGAGAGAGAGACCTTGCACAATGTTGATAACCGTTGCAAAAGTCTCTCTCTCTCTCTCTCTCTCTCTCTCTCTCTCTCTCTCTCTCTCTCTCTCTCTCTCTCTCTCTGTGTGTGTGTGTGTGTGTGTGTGTGTGTTGCGGCCACATCAGCCCCAGGAAGCAATTTGTTCAAAGCCACAAATTATTAAGAACAATCTAAGCCACTCATCCGCACCGTTCAATCAGCCAATCAGTTAATCATCCAGGCAGCCAATCTGTTAGTCAATCAGTCAGCAAGCAGATCCAGTAGTCAGCCACCCAGCCAGCCAATCAGTTAGTCAGTCAAACAGTCAGCCAGTCAATTAATCAGTCAGTTATTCAGCCATTCAGCGAATCAGCAGGCAGGTCATTCAGTCAGGGGGTTAGTCAGCCAGTCAGTCAGTCACCCATTCAGTTAGTCAGTCAGTCAGTCAGTCAGTCAGGTAGATATAAAGCAATCTAGCTGGTAGGTCAGTCAGTTAGTCGGTCAGTCAGCCAGTCATTCAATCATTCAGTCAGTCAGTCAGTCAGTCAGCCAATCAGTCAGCCATTAATCTAGACTCTAAGCAATTTTAATCCAACATTCCACGTCCTGTACTCGAGCGGACGTGAAAGTAGCCAGGAATAGGAACCTCCTATCCATTCCTCTTTCCAGCCTATTCCTCCTCCTCCTCCTCCTTCTTCTTCTCCTCCTCCTCTTCCTCCTGTTCCTATATCTCCTCTTCTTTATCAGATGTATCCTCCTCTTCGTCCTCTTATTCCTTTTCTTATAGTTTCTCCTCTTGATCATCGAATTCGACCCTTTCAAATTCCACATTGCTCTTTTCCTCCTTCTCTTCCTCCTCCTCCTCCCCCTCCTCCTGTTGGTTGTCATTCAGGTCGTCAGGGCGTCAGAAAATAGTAGGTCCTCCGTGCCTGAGCTGAGGTAGGCATTGATGAGCAATGACAAGGCGCCCGTTAAGGCCTCTTGGCAGTCCGCGGCGGTGCGTCCCCCGGCCCTGACGCAGGTACTGATGCTGGCCTAAGGTGACTCTTCGTGGGGAGATAACGAGGTGTCACTTGAGGTTAACAGGCGGAGGAAACGTTTGAATAGGCACGAGGCATTTTGAGAACTTGATACCCGAAGAAACACGAAACTTTTAAACTTAAGACACCGGTGATAGTAAGACTTTGAGACATGGAGAAATATAGACCTTTTTAAGACTTTGGACATTTGAGAGCTTGATACCCAAAGAAACACGAAACTTTTTTAAACTAAAGATACAGATGATTGTAAGACTTGAGACACGGGGAAATACGAACTTTTTTAAGACTTTGGACATTGAAAACACGGAACTTTATTTGAACATTAGAAAAGAGGAAAATTTGAAGTTCCTGAAATTTTAGAGAAGGGGATATGCAGCACCTTTTGAAACTTAAGATACAGGAGAAAACGGAACTTAAAAGATTAAACACAGACGAAGATCGAACTTGAATTCAAGCTTAGGCCACAAGGAAATCACAGAACTCAGAGCTTTGCAACACGTAATTCAACCTTCCTTCTCTTCTTCATCAGCTGCATCCTCCTCTTCCTCCTACTGTTTCTTTTCTTATAGTTTCTCTTCTTTATGATCAGCTTCGGTTCTCTCTTATTCCAAACTGTTCTATTCCTCCTTCTTCTCTTCCTTCTTAACGGGTGATGGGTAAGTCAGGTGAGGTGTGAATCCAACAGGTAAAGAACAGACCAGGTACGTGTGGCCAAGCGAAAGAGGTGAGTAGGCAACGAATGCGATGGTTAACTGAGGTGAGTGTGGCTTCGTTTCCCACCAGTGCCACGCCCATTAACCTCATAGCACCTTGAGTGTCACCGCAGTGCCAGGCAGCGCGCGCAAGCCTGGCACACTTATCTTTAACTGTCCCGACCCACCGACCTTTTATGTGCTTTTACCTGTTTCCTGTTCCGGTGTGTGTGTGTGTGTGTGTGTGTGTGTGTGTGTGTGTGTGTGTGTGTGTGTGTGTGTGTGTGTGTGTAGGAGGTCAAATACTCGCACACATTCACACACATACGCACACGGGCACTCACACATAAAAAGACACTTAACATACTTCTCCATCCATTCTGTCGGCATTCTTCGCCTCTTGACTCCACTTCGTCACTCCACTAGCTCCAGAATTTCCCTTACTCCACCTCTCTGTCTATTTTCATGACCCTGCACTGACCTATTCCATTCCTGCAACTATTCCACGTCTTTTACCCCCTTCGCCATTCCACATAATTATTTTTTTCCACTTATTATCAAACCATCACATCCCTTCTTCTTTGGTCCAGTCATGTTACACTACCATCCTCATCTTTCCAACCTGTTACACCTGTCTCATTATTTCATTTCTACTTCATCAGCTTATTCCATGTTCCCTTCGCTATTCCACATTACTGTTTTTTCACTCATTATCAAACCAACACATGGCTTTTCTTTTGGTCCAGTCATATTGCCCTGTTAACCTCACCTATCCAACCTGTTACACCTGTCTCATTATTTCATCTCTCCCTTATCAGCTTATTCCATGTTCCCTTCGCTATTCCACATAACTGTTTTTTCACTCATTATCAAACCAACACATGCCTTCTCTTTTGGTCCAGTCATATTGCCCTGTTAACCTCACCTTTCCAACCTGTTACACCTGTCTCATTATTTCATCTCTACTTCATCAGCTTATTCCATGTTCCCTTCGCTATTCCACATTACTATTTTTTCACTCATTATCAAACCAACACATGGCTTTTCTTTTGGTCCAGTCATATTGCCCTGTTAACCTCACCTTTCCAACCAGTTACACCTGTCTCATTATTTCATCTCTATTTCATCAGCTTATTCCATGTTCCCTTCGCTATCCCACATTACTATTTTTTTCACTCATTATCAAACCAACACATGCCTTCTCTTTTGGTCCAGTCATATTGCAGTGTTAACCTCACCTATCCAACCTGTTACACCTGTCTCATTATTTCATCTCTACTTCATCAGCTTATTCCATGTTCCCTTCGCTATTCCACATTACTATTTCTTCACTCATTATCAAACCAACAAATGGCTTTTCTTTTGGTCCAGTCATATTGCCCTGTTAACCTCACCTATCCAATCTGCCTCATTATTTCATCTCTCCCTCATCAGCCTATTCCATGTTCCCTTCGCTATTCCACATAACTGTTTTTTCACTCAATATCACACCAACACATGGCTTTTCTTTTGGTCCAGTCATATTGCCCTGTTAACCTCACCTATCCAATCTGCCTCATTATTTCATCTCTCCCTCATCAGCCTATTCCATGTTCCCTTCGCTATTCCACATAACTGTTTTTTCACTCAATATCAAACCAAGACAGGCCTTCCCTTTTGGTTCAGTCATATTGCCCTGTTAACCTCACCTTTCCAATCTGTTACACCTGCCTCATTATATCATCTCTCCCTAGTCATCATACCATTCCACATGTTATTTATTTTTTTCACTCTTCAAGCCATCACGTAATTTTTTGGGTCTGGTCATGTCACCCTGTTGCCCTCACCTTTCCACAACCTCTTCCACCTGCCTTATATTGCCATTCACTCCACATTTGTCGTCTTCTGCCCTCAAGACTCCCCTGCCCTCCCCTGCACACGGCTTCACATCACTCCGCCGCTCCACCGCCATCCGTCTCCACTACGCCACCCGCTCCTCTCCACATTATGATGCGTAACGCCCTACGCAACTCCACGTCGCAAGCATATAGATGGAAGACACATACACGCACACGCACGCACAAACACACACACTTCCTTCCAAAATTGACCTCTCTTGACCACTCACTTATGTTTTCTTTATAGGAGCAGTGAGTTGAAGGCTTTTTTTATTTTTTATTTTTATTATTGCTCTTAAAAAACTTACTGTATACTCTCTCTCTCTCTCTCTCTCTCTCTCTCTCTCTCTCTCTCTCTCTCTCTCTCTCTCTCTCTCACACACACACACACACACACACACACACACACACACACACACACACACACACACACGTGGTTAATGGTGCGTGTATTCTTCTCTTTTTATTTTTTTTAAACTTTGTTAGACTCGCTACTTTTAAAAAATCTTCCTGGCTTGCAACTTTCATTATTTAATTACTAGATACCTGTCGCTTCTTTTTTTTGCATGCACCTGTCTGTCTCGCCACCTTCACACCTGTCATTCACACCTGTCATGCACACCTGTCCCGTCTGCATTATAATCTGATGCATAACTCTGTAGTCTCCCTAAGAGCTTAATATTTCTTCTCGTTTTTATGTGGGGGGGTTTTCCAATCAATCAATCACTCTGGTCTCATCAATTATTTTTTTCCCACTCTTTGCCCTTTCGTTCTTTTATTTCTCTCTACTCATCTCTACGTCTGTTGGATAGCGTTGTTTTTCCTTTTAAAGCTTAAGAATTGTAACTCCTTTCTATATGTTTTCAGCAAGTCAGGTTTTTCTGGTCACATTACTCTTTTTTTTTCTATTCTTTGCCCTTTCGTCACTTTTTCCTTTCTTCATTTACTTCCTTTTCCTTCTCTTCTATTCCAATGCTTCTTCTTTTTCCCCCCCTTTACTTCTCCTTTCTTTATCTTTCTCTTCCATTCCTTCTTATTTTTCTCTTCCCTTATCTTCTATTCCTTCTTCTTTACGTAAACCAATCCTTGAATATGACAGAGAGAGAGAGAGAGAGAGAGAGAGAGAGAGAGAGAGAGAGAGAGAGAGAGAGAGAGAGAACCCCACCCCCCACCCCCCATTTCTCCCCTAAACAATTTAAGTCTTCAGGGAAAAGCCAGAACGTGGACTGCATGTGTGTGTGTGTGTGTGTGTGTGTGTGTGTGTGTGTGTGTGTGTGTGTGTGTGTGTGTCAGAAATGAGACAGAAAATAATTAGAGAGAAATTTTTACAACCACAAGAAAGATGGAGAGAGAGAGAGAGAGAGAGAGAGAGAGAGAGAGAGAGAGAGAGAGAGACCGAGTACAGAGAGAGCGAGAGGGATGGAGAGAGGGAAGGTGCCAGAGTACAGTCACAATCACACTCTTAAAAACACAATCATTCAGAACAGAGGGCGAGAGGGTGACCGCGGGAGCCGGGTGAAAGGGGAGGCAAGGGAAGCGAGGAGTCATGTCAATCTGTCCACATGTCGAGAGAGAGAGAGAGAGAGAACACGAGGGGGGGAGGGGCGATACAGACTCAACCATTACCACCAATCAAACTAAGCATTAACGGATGCCGCAGAGAAGGAGGAGGAAGAAGAAGAAGGAAGAAGCAGGAAGACGGAAAAAGAAGAGGAAGAGGAGGAGGAGGAGGAGATGGAGGAAGCGGAGGAGAACAAAAAAAGGATAAAAATAAAACAAGAGAGAAAATTATAACAGTTGGAGAGAAAATGAAGAATAAGCGATGGAGGAAGAAGAAGAGGAACAGGAGGAGCAGCCGGAAGAGGAGGAAGAAGAAGAAGAAGAAGAAGAAGAAGAAGAAGAAGAAGAAGAAGAAGAAGAGGAGGAGGAGGCCAGATCAAAGGAGGAGGTTGGGAGGGGGGAGATGACAGCTGATCACTACCACGGGCCGCAAGATGAGGCAGAGTGAACCAGAAACAACCCCTCATCATGCGTTCTTTTTTAGGGGTGACTTAAGCACCGTATTTGGCAGCCTAGATCTCTCTCTCTCTCTCTCTCTCTCTCTCTCTCTCTCTCTCTCTCTCTCTCTCTCTCTCTCTCTCTCTTATGTTCTCTTGGGAAATACTTGCTTCCTCTGTCTCACAGATCTCAAGCAGTTCGTCTTCCTCTTCTCCTGGTTTGCTTATTGTTCTTTTTTTCCTTTTTTTCTTATGTTATTTCCTCCTTCCTCACAGGTTTAAAATCTATATACTGTTGTAATTCTTTTTATATTTTTGTCTTCATCTGCGTTTCATCTATTTATTTTTTTCCTTTATGTCTTTCTCACACCTAATATTTATTCCCTTCTGTCAAATTATTCCTTTAACTTTTCTGTCACATTTTAACTCACTTATTTTATTTGGGTTATCCTTCCCTCAAACCCTCAAAAGCTCTTCCATATATCCTACTTCTCAACTCCCCTTTTTTACACTTCTTCGAAATTTAGCTTTGTCATTTGTCTCAAGTTCTTCCTCCTTGAGTCTCACGCCTTTTAAACACTTTCTTCCGCTTCGAGACAGGTTGAAAGCAAGCTGTTTCTTACCAAAGTGGTTTGTGTCCCTTCATCCCCTTAAGATCTTTCTCTTTTCTCTTTCTCACACTTTCTAACCTTTTTGCAACCCTTGTCATAATTAAGCCATATGCTCAGCCAGAGACGCTTCTCTGTATCATCTTTTCCGGTCATCACCTTTTCAACGATATTTTCACTCCGAATGGGAACTCAGGTATGAAATTTGCCCTGAGTTTCTCCAAATTCTCACATACTTTAACTTATTTAAAGACCATTCATCAAAAATTCTGCCTTCTCTATGTTCAACGATATTTTGGGTCCATGCGGGAACTTCGAGGGCCATCCCATTCCCAATATATTTAAGCTCCTGTTCTGTGCCTCAGGTCGCTGGGATGGGGGATGAAAGGACGAGGCAGCTTATGGTCCTCGTGCGGGTTTCGGGGACATAGAGGCTGTTGGCGGCGTGAAGGAATTAATGTTATATAAGTGAATGAGAATGAGAGAGAGAGAGAGAAATTTGCCGTGAGGTTCACCAACTTCTCACATATTTTATCTCATTCACAGGCCGTTGACCAAAATCCTGCCTCGTCTACGTTTTACCTCTTGTATCACATCTTAATTTCCGTCTCTTCGTTTTAAAGTGCCGGTTTTGCTACTGAAAATGAGTTTAGGGTATGGGAATTTAGGTTTGAGGCTCGCCAAATTCTCACATATTTCAACTAATTCACAGACCGTTCATCAAAATTCAGCCTGGTGTGTATTTTACCTCACCAATCACATTATAATTTTCGTCTTATTGATTTCAAGTGCCGGTTTAGCAAGGATCGCTTCGCATTGGTTCTCACGGGCGGGAAACGGGTTCGGCTTACCTGGCTTAATGCTTTACGATATGACTCACTACATGCGATAAAGAACGTAATAACAGGATTTTAGTGACTTCGCCGTTGCAGTGGCTGACGTTCCCGATGACTTAGCCAGAGAGCATGACACCGGAACACACACACACACACACACACACACACACACACACACACACACACACACACACACACACGTCACAGAACAAGCACCATAACGTACAAATAAAAAGGTGAGAAGTCAGAAGCATAAAAGTGAGATAATATGAAAATACAAAGAGTCAATAGACATAAGAACAGGAGCGTGAGAAGTTAATGGAGCGAAACTTGTGAATCCAAATAATAAAAATAATACATGAAGACTAATTTTAAGAGTAGGAAGATGATGATGAATTATGACAAGGAAAATAGCAAAGACAAAAAGTATACAACTCCTGAAATAAAAATAAACAAAGAAAGAAAACATGGAAACAAACCGAACAGAAAAAGAAGAAGAAAAAAACACACATTCGAAACAAAAGACAAAACGAACAATTCCTAAATCAAAACTAAACAAAAGAAAAAGCAACACATGGACACAAAATCAACCAGAAAAAAAATTGAGGAAAACACATTCGAAAGTCCAGCAAAATCACAGTTCCAAGATTATGTAAAGGAAAAAGAAAACGAGACATACAAATACCAAAACAAAAATAAGCAAAGAGAAAAACGCATGGTCATAAATCAACCAGAGAGAAGAAAAAACACACATTCGAAAGTTCAATAAAATCAGAGTTACGAGATTATGTAAAAGAAAAAGAAAACGAGATCCGAAAGACAGATAAACAAATACCAAAACAAAAATAAGCAAATAGAAAAACGCATGGTCACAAATCAACCAGAGAAAAGAAAAAACACACATTCGAAAGTTCCATAAAATCACAGTTCCAAGATTATGTAAAGGAAAAAGAAAACGAGACGCGAGATAAAGTACAGTCATTAAGTCCCACCAGATGGCGCCGGTGAAGGGGACTCGATCCTAACACACCAAACAGACCTATTCTTGAAGCAAACATTTCCTTCCTCCTCCTCCTCCTCCTCCTTCTACTTCTTCTTCCTCATCTGTTTCTGCGACTTAAAGATGACGCAAGTGAAAGGAGCGGCCTAATCTGACCTATTTTTAAGACAGGCATTTCTTTTTTCTTCTTTTCCTCTGTTTCTTGTTGTTGTTGTTGTTCTCCATCTTCTTTTTGCACTCTTGTTCATCTTGTTACCTAATCTGACTTCTTTTTTACGGGGAATTTCTTCTTCTCTTTTCTTTTCCTTTCTTCTTGTTCTGGTTGTTGTTCTTCATCTTTTCTGTATCTTGTTCTTGTTCTTCTTCGTATTCTGTTTCTTTTGTTTTTTTCTGCTTGTTAAAGTTGTTCTTCTTTTTCTTTTTCTTTTTCTTTTTCTTCTTCTTCTTTTTCTTCATCTTCTTTTTCCTTCATCTTCTTCCTTTTCTTTCTACGTATTAGAGACTTCGCAGGTGAAAGGGAGACGCAGGCAAATCCATTCTTAATAACATACATCTCTCTTGTTTCTTTTCTCCTCCTCCTTCTTCTTCTTCTGCGTATTAAGGCCTCGCGTGCAGCCCAAACTTTCCATGCGTGGCCAAAGCTGTCATCAAATTGGCGACGGAAATGCCAAGGAGACGAAATTAAATCACTTGAAGTCCTCATTTTCAGCTTAACTAGAAGGACGATGCAGGACTCTCTCTCTCTCTCTCTCTCTCTCTCTCTCTCTCTCTCTCTCTCTCTCTCTCTCTCTCTCTCTCTCTCTCTGTTAAATGCTTCCCAGAAAGGCGCGTTACATCATCCGCTGAATCCAAATCGTCTGTCAACACACGCTAACGATCTCTCTCTCTCTCTCTCTCTCTCTCTCTCTCTCTCTCTCTCTCTCTCTCTCTCTGATAATGCGTAACGGTTTTTTGTTGAGTTTTTTCGTTTTTGTTTTGTTTTTTTCTTTTCTTTTTACATTTTCTATCAGTTTTTTTTACTTTCATTTTAACACTTTTTACTTTTTACCCGATTTTTACTCTGCCTTCTTTTCGTTGTATTGTTTTTCTTTTCATTTTCCTTTCTTCATTTTTGTCACCTTACTTTATGCCTTTTTTTATTTGCTTTTACCTTTTTATTTGCCTTTTCTTTAATTGTCATTCGGATAAAGCTGGCCCGTTTCGATCCACGCCCAGAAATACTCTTAAAAAAACATATAATTAAGACAAAAACAAAATAAAACCCATAACACTAAAATAAAAAGTAAGTAAAAATTTTCATTCGCATAAAGTTGGCCCGTCTCGATTCACGCCCAAAAATACTTAAAAAACATATAATAAAGACAAAAACAAAATATAACCTATAACACAATGAAAAGTAAGTAGAAATAAAATAAAAAAAAATCGGTATATATAAAAAAAAATGTGTAGCTGTTCGAACCCCACTCGACGCAGCGCTTCGGAACAAACCGGACCGAGACGAATGAGAGAACGGTGACTCGCTCAAGTTCTGTGCGTGTCACGGACGGCGGGCTGATGGACTGCTATCTTGTGTGATGTTATGTGCGTGGGCGTGCGTGCGTGTGCTGCTGTCTGCCTCTGTGTGTGTGTGTGTGTGTGTGTGTGTATAGGTGACCACGCACTTCCTAAGGTTTCGCTAATCAACACATTCACTCCTGCCGAACCCGGAATTATAGGAGGAACAACCTGACTCTAAAACCTCTGCAATCCAATGTAACAACTGGATTAGCAAGAGAACCCGACTAATCTTTGAGGCCTTTGGATATGTTTGTTGTGAGAGTAGAGGATTAGGGTTGATAATCTCAGACGCTTCAGACTCTTATATGAACTGTCTCTCTATGCCAAAAAGATCAGGAGAGTTGTAAAGCGTGTTCTGTTAGGTTCATGGTACAGAAGGAGAGTCAACCTACCACCAGGGTCATTAAATCTTTCGCCCCTGACATCATCTACTTTCATATGCCAAAAAGATCAGTCGGGTTGTAATGTGTGTTCTATTAAGTTCATGGTATAGAAAGAGGGTCAAACTACCACCAGGGTCATAAGACTACCACAGGAAATGCCCATAACCTCTACGAAAGCCTTCTCAAATATGTGTGCTTGGGCGCCTGAAATGTTTAAGAATATGACCCTCTGAATGTCTCTGGTACCGTAGACGTCGTAGAGAATCGAAGCACATTAATGAACAACTCAATCAACGGTCTTCACTGCATTAACTGGCCCGTAACTCTCTTCAGCAATATAATTCCTCTTAAGTGCAATAACTGGAGTAAGTTTTGTCACGAGTCAGTAACATCCGCAGCATCGCGAATCAGTTCCGTCACGATCCGGCTCTCTCTTTCTTCCTCGATCTCCTTCCTTACCGCTCCCTTGCTCTCGTCCCTCTCCTCCCCTTTCCCTGCATCAGAATTAGAGCGATAGAGAGAGAGAGAGAGAGAGAGAGAGAGAGAGAGAGAGAGAGAGAGAGAGAGAGAGAGAGAATAATTCCAATACACTATCAGGTTTATTTAATGACCGACTAAATTAAAAATCACTTGCCTGCCCCTGAGCGTGAAGCCGGCGGGAGGGGGTGAGCGCTGCCCCCAGACGCAAAAAGGGGAGAAAATAATACAAGAAAAAAGCGCCAGGCTTGTGCCTTCGCAGCGCCTTCAGCGGTGCGTGGTGGCCGCGGGGGGTGCCGCACGGCCTGCTTGAGGCGCCCCCGGACGCCCTGGGCCTGGTCAGCTGCGTGCTGTAATTAGCTGTGTTTGCGTGCGGCGGGAAGGGGGGGTGGGGGTGGGGGGGGAGTGTTGCGTCAGGAACAGCCATCACTGCCGCGGAGAAATCAACTTTCATATCTTGTATAAGTAATGACATGACAGGAGCATCGACGCCGCCAGACCTGCGTGCGGGGCCGCGTGACGGCCGAAGACGCTGTGCCATGTATGTATAACAGGCCGCCAGGCCCCGCTGCCGCGCCGGAGCTGGCAGCGGCTCGTGTGCTGCTGCCACGCCGGAGGCGAGCACCGCTGACGCACGCAGCTGCTCGCCGGACCCTGGCGTTGTGGAAAGCCATGTAAACATGCTCATCAAATTGACCGTTTTCGGTGAGCATTGATGATCTGCGTCACCTGTGTTGAGAGCCCGCCGCCGGGCAACGCACACCTGGGCGCTGCGGCGCCTCCCTCCGCCAGGTGTGGCCCCGCCCCCCAGGTGCTGCACTCCAAGCGTGGCGGTGGCGCCTCACCTTTCATTATCTTGCAGTTTGTGTGAGTGAGTGTCCAGGGTGATGCCCGCGGCGGGGCAGAGCGGGGCGGGGCGGGGCGCAGGGTGTGGGAGCGGCGGGTCAGGGGCTAGCGACGCTGCACCAGACGTCAGGCTCTGCTCATTTGCCGAGAGGTTCGCGGCCACGCCGCGCACCACGCTGGAGGAAACGGCTGGGGGCGGGGTGAGGGTGAGGGCGCGGGTGAGGGTGAAGGCGTGGGCGGTTTTTTCCCCGCCACACCCACCACCACAAGACAACCGCCGGTCCACAAAGGTCGTGCCAGCTCCTCTCCCTGCCCTGCCCTGCCACGCCCCCCCAAGGGTGTGATCGGCCGGCGCCCTGGGGCGTGGCGCAGCGGCATGATGCAGCAGCAGACACTCGCGGGGCGCCAGGTCATCACGTCAGCGCGAGACGTGCTGCCGGTCACCTGGCCAGTAATCAGCCACACACTTGGCCAGCCACCTGACCTGGCAGCCATCCAACCACCTGGACAGGTAGTGATTCAGCCGAGTGTCGCTGCCCGTCTGGCCACTCACTGGTCGGGGAAGGGACGGGACCACCTGGCCGATCACCTACAGGTGCCGGTGTGCGGGAACAGCTGGTCACCCAGCCACCTGGCCAGGCCATTCAGCCATCAGGACAGGCAGGCTCTGAGTCACCTGGCGAGGCGTCTGAAGGTACTGGGCCATCCACACAGTCACGTGGGCAGCCACTCAGGAGTGTGGCTGCCGGGCCATCAGGCAAACCAAAAAACATGCTCGGCCAGTCATTTGGCCCACACCTTTGCTGTGCCTCTCCGGCACCAGCAGGAAAACTCGAGCAGGCGTATAGGCAGCCAGTCAGCAGGCCTGGGGCGGCGGCAGCCAGCAGAAGGATGCCGTCCGTCGCCCCGCCGCCTGGACGTCGTCGTCCAGGGAGGTGGTCAACAGTCGTGCAGCCCCTGCAGGAAGCCGCCGCGGCCGTCCGTCACGCCGCCGCCCTGCCCTGCGTTGCGTCACCTCATTACAGTGGTCGGCGTGTTCGCGGCCCCGCGGCGCCGCCTAACATTTATTGCCGCCACCAGCCGATTGAGCCGGACGGAAGGCAGCCGCCACCGCCCGACGCTGTCCCGTATTATCCAATTAAGAGGCTCAACGACGCGTGTTACTTTTTATTGAAATTTGTCCTGAGAGCCTCGGGGCTGCGGGGAAATCCCCGGCGATGCTCCGGCCACAGGTGGGGCGGTGCGGCGAGGCGAGTGACGGGGATTCTTAGCGAACCTTCCGCCTGCCTCTCCTCCTCCCTCTCAATTTGTCACTGCGTTCACTGGGCACATTCTCCCCGCCATTACCACTTGCTTATTCAGGTCACCGAGAGCGTGGAAGCTGCGCCCGCTGCTGCTGCTGCTAACGTGGCGGTGGGGACGCGCTGCACCTCACGGACCGACACCCTCACCCCAGCCCACACAACACGGGTACAAGGGGATGAGGCGGAGGGCCTGGCGTGCCTGCGTGCTAATGTGTTGCAAGCAAGTAATCAGTGCCCAGCGAGGGGGCATCACACACACACACACACACACACACACACACACACACACACACACACGCACACACACACACGGGACGCAACACTTACTTTCAGCACGAGACCTGCGGGTTCCCCTCTCACCGATCACTTAGGTCCCTCTCGCCTCGGGTTCGCGGGATCACTCAACCCGTCACCTCCCCCCCAATCCCTCCCCACACACACGCACACACAAACACACACACATACAAACCCTCTCTCACCTTTCAGCCCCAAACAGCGAATCACCACATCCTGTTCTTAATGACCAACTCAAAACACCGCGAGAGGGAAAGCTTGTGTGTGTGTGTGTGTGTGTGTGTGTGTGTGTGTGTGTGTGTGTGTGTGTGTGTGTAGGCCGCCAAGCTGGAGTGTGACTGATGACTCGACCTGATCAACCGCGGATAACGGAGGACGCGATATCGATGAGCCGCGCCCAGTCGTGAACGCGAAGTCCAGCGGAGCGCGAAAAGCAAGTGCGCGGAATCCGATAAGGAGATGCCGAGCTCTGGAAAGGGAATGTATGAATAATATCGAGGGGGAGATAGAAAACGAAGAAGGAGGGGAGCGGGAGAAGGAAGGAGTGGGAGTGGGTGGCGAGAGGGAGAGGGGAGAAGTGGAAGCAATTTTGGAGAGGGAAAGAGAAGGAGTGGGAGACAGAGAACAAAGAATGAGAGGAGAGGAAGAGGAAAGGTGTAGGAATAGGAAAACGAAGAGTGAGGGAGGGAAGAAAAGGGAGGAGGCGAGGAGAGCAAAGAATTCATGGGCGACACAATGAAACACACACACACACACACACACACACACACACACACACACACACGAGCTGGCGTATGCATGTTTCTTTATATTTCTTTTCCTCTCTCTTCCTATTGATTCTCCTTTGGTTTGAGTTCCCTTTAAAACTACCTTCGACGGATGGCCAGTCGGTTAGTCGCTTAGTTAGTGTAGAAAAAAAAATCAAAGAAAAAGACTAACACTGTAAAATAATTAGGAGGATGGTAGGATAGAATAGTAAAATAGCGATAGAAGAATAGTTGTAGAATAGAATCAAGAGCATATGATATCAATTCTTTCTTACTTCTCTTTTTTCCGCTGTTGCTTCTGGTAATGAAAAAAGTGATGATATCGTTAAGACAGTAATCGCTCTAACCACCACTGCCATCACCACCACCATCATCATCACCACCACCACAAATGAGTAAAAAAACAACAATCCAAAATTTGTGAAGTGACACACAAACACACAAACACACATACATGCACTGCCATTCACCCCCTGACCCTCAAACACATATACAAACACACGCATACATTCCTCAACACCCCCCCACCCCCCACACCCCACACACACGCACATACACACCTCAAAATCGTGCCTGTTCTTGAAGGAAATGACAGATGCATAAACCTGTGACCCTCTTTAAAGAAACAAAAAAAGGCATATGTGTTTTGTCTTTTCCTCAAGGTTGTAGAAAGTGAAACAAGACAATGGCGCAGACGACAATAACGAAAAGGAATGAAAAGAAAGAAAAAGAAAAAAACACCACTAGGAAAAATTCGCCAACGTCATGGAAGCTTATAAAAAGAGAAATAGTTGAGGAGTTTTAAGAATTTCGACTCGTTTTTTTTGTTGTTTTGTTTTTCATTTCCCGTTTTTTTTTGTTTTTGTTTTTGTTTTGTTCTTTATTTTCTCTTGGATAATTTTTGTCAATTTTTTGGTTAGTCTGGTTTTTTTTTGTTCTCTCTCTCTCTCTCTCTCTCTCTCTCTCTCTCTCTCTCTCTCTCTCTCTCTCTCTCTCTCTCTCTCTCTCTCTCTCATCCACTCTGGACCAGTTCCCACGGCCACCGCCAGCCAAATACACACACACACACACACACACACACACACACACATTCATACATACACGTCATTTTAAGTCTTACATCATTTGCTCTCGATGAACGCAAGATACCCCGCTACACACACACACACACACACACACACACACACACACACCACAAGACCACACTCAGTCCTCCAAATCTTTCACTCACACACACACACACACACACACACACACACACACACACACACACACACACACACACACACGTAGGAATACTCGTCTTATCTACATCCACTCATCCATACAATCTCATCCACATCCTCTCTCGTTCCTCTCTCACATTCATTTCATCCACTCATTAACTCATCCACTCAAACATCATCCACAGACACTTATTCCTCATCCACAAACACCCACTTACATCCGCTTTTCCGTCTGAAGCATCCAACACACCCTTTTCCCTTTCATTTCTCACACCAGCATCCACATTCAACTACTCGCATCCACAGCATCCTCCAGTCATCCCTTCCTTTCCCTCTTTTCCACCTACATCCACCTTTAGCCATTCATATCCACTGCATCATCCAGTCATCCTTTCCTTTCCCTCTTTTCCATCTGCATCCACCTTTAGCCATCCATATCCCCTGCAGCATCCAGTCATCCCTTCCTTTCCCTTTCTCACACTGGCATCCACACTCAGCCACAAAGAACGTCACCCGAGTCACATCCATCCGTTCATTTCTATTCGTATCAGATTCCCCGGTGTTGATGGTTACGCTTTTTCTGGTTGTGCGCCGCATAACGAAAAGCCTTATTCAGCGCCGCTCCACTTAACGAACAGGCGATTTTAACAGAGATACGCAGCTGGAACCCGACTCAACGCACGGATGTTTGATGTGAAAGCATAGAAGTGGTGGACCGGCAAAAAACGGGGTGGCATTTAATAACGGGAATGCTTGCAGAGAAAATCTTACTCGGGGGGGAAAAAATATAACGTGTGTGTGTGTGTGACAGAGATGAATATTCAAAAGGCGCTGAGCGATGTGGTGGTTTAGGAAGCTGCGAAAGTACGGGGGAAAATATAGATGACTTGTTTTTTTTATATACAAACAAAAGAAAGTTAATGGAGTGAACGGAGATGGAATATGGAGGCCCTCGACGATGCATTGGTCATGGAAGCCGCGAAAGTACGTTGAAAAAATATAGATGACTTAGTTTTTTTATATATGAACAAAAGAAAGGTAATGGAGTGAACGGAGATAAGAAGAACAGTTAAATATGAAGGCACTGAACGATGCGGTGGTTTAGGAAGCTGCGAAAGTACGTGAAAAAAATATAGATGACTTACTTTTTTTTATATATGAACAAAAGAAAGTTAATGGAGTGAAGGAAGATAGGAAGGACAGTTAAATATGAACGCGCTGAACGATGTGGTGGTTTAGGAAGCTGCGAAAGTACGGGGAAAATATAAATGACTTAGTTTTTTTTTTTATATATGAACAAAAGAAAGGTAATGGAGTGAACGAAGATAGGAAGAACAGTTAAATATGAAGGCGCTCGACGATGCATTGGTCATGGAAGCTGCGAAAGTTCGAGGGAAAAAATATAGACGACTTAGTTTTTATATATAAACAAAAGAAAGGTGATGGAGTGAACGGAGATAGGAAGAACGGTTAGATATGTCCAAAGCATCTTAATCTTGACTCCCTTACTTTGCCCTCACTTACTTCCCTCCTCACAAAATTCATAACCCTCCTCTTCCGCCTTCCTCTCTCCCTCTCGCCCGCCAGTTCCTTCTCCTGCACATGTCCAAACCACCTCAGTCACAATTCTCCCTCTTTTTCCCTTCTTTTTCAATTATTTCGAAGCTGATTGATGATATGGAGAGAGCCCGTTTACCGAGAAGTTGTAGAAATTTGAAGGTAAAAGCACCCTAATAACGATGCGCAGTAAAAAAACCCGCTAAACGATGCAACGAAAAAAGTGACAGGAGGAGGCATTCCAAAGCAGATGACCAATTAGGAAAGACAAAATATAATGAGACTCAGGAAAAAGTTTTGGGTAACATTCAACATTCTAAACTAGCCACTCTCATATGATAAACTATCCCTCTAAATGATAACCCAGCCTCTTTCAGTAACCTAGCTCTGTGACATGATAACCTAGCCCCTTTGAGTAACCCAGCCTTTCTAAATAGTGACATAGCCCCTTGAAATAATAATCCACCCGAAATAGACCTCTCTTTTGGATACTCTTTACTTTTTACTTTTGTGGGAGCGGCGAGTGGCGGGCTTTCTTTTTTTTTTTTTTTTTACTTTTTTTGTTGCCCTTGAGCCGTATCCTTTGATGTAAAAAAATAGTAATCTAGCCCTTTCATACGGTTAATTAGCCCTCTCTAAACGGTAACCTAGCCCCATTTGGTAAACTAACCCGCTTAAATGATAACCTAGCCCCTTAAAATAGTTATCTAACCCTTTCTGGTAACCTAACCCCTAAAAATAATAGCCTAACCCCTTTTTCGTAACCTAACCCTTTTTCGTAACTTAACCCCCTTTTTGGTAATCTAACGCCCTTTGGTAACCTAGCCCACTACGCCTAAGGAAACCGCATGACACCAAAATAATACATGCACTAAATTTGCTTAACGAGGCCACGTTCAACGAAGTCTTTGCCTAACGCGGCGCCAGCGGGGACGAGGAAGAAGAAGAGTCGTGTCATTATGAAGCAAACACGCAAAAGACACATTATAGTTACCGAAACACTGCCTGGAAGCGTGTGTGTGTGTGTGTGTGTGTGTGTGTGTGTGTGTGTGTGTGTGTGTGTGTGTGTGTGTGTGGTCAGGTTGCCGCACAGGTGTAAGTACAGGTGTGGGCGCCGCCTGTATGCTAATAAGTCTAATTACAGGTGTATGAGAGGCAGGTAACAGTCGATTGCATGTGTGTGTGTGTGTGTGTGTGTGTGTGTGTGTGTGTGTGTGTGTGTGTGTGTGTGTGTGTGTGTGTGTGTGTGTGTGTGTGTATTTCGGCTTTCCTTTCTAATTTTCTTTCTCTTTTTTTTCTTTACTTCCATATATGTTCCTCTCTCTCTCTCTCTCTCTCTCTCTCTCTCTCTCTCTCTCTCTCTCTCTCTCTGTGTGTGTGTGTGTGTGTGTGTGTGTGTGTGTGTGTGTTTCTGCTTTCCTTTTCTCCTGTATATTTCTCATTTTTTAACTATCTCCATATATGTTTATGTATTCTTTCTTCTGTCTGTATTAATGTCTACGTTTGCTTGTCTGACAGTTTATGCATCTCCTTGTATGTGTCTGTCAGTCTGTAAGCTTTTGTCTCTATCTGTCTATCTCTCTAAGTATGTCTGTTAGTCTTTTACTATGTTTAAGCATTATTACCTATCTTTCTGTCTATGTATCTATGTGTAATTGTAGTTATATTTTGCAAACTTTCTTCCTTGAGGTGTATTTTCAATCAGTATTTTTAGCGTTTAACTATTTATATATCTATCTCTTTGGTGTCATTGTCTACCTCTATATTTGGTGTCTATCTATCTATCTATCCCTGTCAGTCTGTATCCTTGTCTATATAACTTCTGCTCCTTTTGTTTCTTCCTCTATCTCTTCAGCGTTTAACTATTTCTCTATCTATCTCTTTAGTGTCATTGTCTATCTCTATATTTGGTGTCCATCTATCTATCTATCCCTGCCAGTCTGTATCCTTGTCTATATAACTTCTGCTCCTTTTGTTTCTTCCTCTATCTCTTCAGCGTTTAACTATTTCTCTATCTAACTCTTTGGTGTCATTGTCTACCTCTATATTTGGTGTCTATCTATCTATCTATCCCTGTCAGTCTGTATCCTTGTCTATATAACTTCTGCTCCTTGTGTTTCTTCCTCTACCTGCGTCCGTCATCTGTCTGTCCGTCTGTTTGTCTTCCTACTTTACCGTCGCTTGGTCTGTGTGTGTGTTTGTGTCTGTGTTTGTTCACCTGTGTTTCTCCTGTTTGTTCCTGGTGGGGGTTTTTTATCAACCGAAACAAACATTCCTGTCCTTCACACGAGTACCTTAGGAGATTTCTGTCTTTTTATGTGTGTGTGTTTAGTTCCTCGGTACACACACACACACACACACACACACACACACATGAACTCAAGGCGGTGAAACGACACGTACTTTAAACATATACATTTATTACTGTCCAACCTCTCTCTCTCTCTCTCTCTCTCTCTCTCTCTCTCTCTCTCTCTCTCTCTCTCTCTCTCTCTCTCTCTCTCTCTCTCTCTCTCTCTCTCTCTCTCTCTCATTCCTCCTCCTCCTCCTCCTCCTCCTCCTCGTTATCTTCTGCCTTGTCACACTCTTCAAATTTCCTCGTCCAGTTTTTTTTTTTTTAAGCGAGATGAATAAATGCAAAAATGCTCTCTCTCTCTCTCTCTCTCTCTCTCTCTCTCTCTCTCTCTCTCTCTCTCTCTCTCTCTCTCTCTCTCTCTCTCTAATGTCAAGTATTAGCGAGAGAAACTCAAGAATTAAGCGAGCAGATAAGGTGAGCTGAGTACAAGTGACGCGCCCCCCTACGCACAACCCCCTCCCCTCCCCCCTCCAAAACCCACCCCACCTAAATATACTTACCTGTACTTCCTCTCTCTTTCTCTCCTTTCCTCCGTTTTCTCTCTCGGTTCTTCCTTCCGTCTCTCCCTTCCTGATTTCCTCCATTAACCCAATCTCCTCCTCTGTTTTTTTTTTTAATTCTCTCTCTCTCTCTCTCTCTCTCTCTCTCTCTCTCTCTCTCTCTCTCTCTCTCTCTCTCTCTCTCTCTCTCTCTCTCTTAGGTGTAGTAATGACAGGTGTGGAGACGAATTGCCAGGTATGGAGGAGGTGCTGAAGATATAAAGCCCGGAGGAGGAGGAGGAGGAGGAGGAGGAAGAAGAGGAGGAGGAAAGAGGAGGAGAGGAAGATGTCATTATGTTGATGGACGGAAGAAAGCGCTCGGGATTCGCTCAAGTGGCTTCGAACTGCTGCTAATGAGGCTTCGAACCTTTTCTCTTGTGACCTTTTCTCTCCAACTCCATCTCCCGTGTGTGTGTGTGTGTGTGTGTGTGTGTGTGTGTGTGTGTGTGTGTGTGTGTGAACCTATAATCAGTTCTTGCTCTCATTCTTTATCTCTCTGTGTTTCGATCCGGGTCTTTGTCCGCTCTGTCAGACTTATTAATTTCAGTCCAAGTCTTCGTCTGAGCCCCGACTCTTTGTTTTAATGGTCTGGAATCTTGAGGCTTTCTTCGTCTTTACCAGAAGGTCTTTTGGGTCTCAGGTTTCAGTCTTTGTGATTGTCTGTTTTAGTTATTCCTTACTCTTGGGTCTTCTCGTAAGTGTTAAATCTTGATGTTTTGGTAAATAGATTAACGTGATGTTTTGGTAAATAGATTGACGTGGAGATGTTCTGGTAAATAGATTGCCGTGGAGATGTTCTGGTAAATAGATTGCCGTGGAGATGTTTTGGTAAATAGATTGCCGTGGAGATGTTTTGGTAAATAGATTGCCGTGGCGATGTTTTGGTAAATAGATTGCCGTGGAGATGTTTTGGTAAATAGATTGACGTGGAGATGTTCTGGTAAATAGATTGCCGTGGAGATGTTTTGGTAAATAGATTGCCGTGGAGATGTTTTGGTAAATAGATTGACGTGGAGATGTTCTGGTAAATAGATTGACGTGGAGATGTTTTGGTAAATAGATTGCCGTGGAGATGTTTTGGTAAATAGATTGACGTGGAGATGTTTTGGTAAATAGATTGCCGTGGAGATGTTTTGGTAAATAGATTGACGTGGAGATGTTTTGGTAAATAGATTGACGTGGAGATGTTTTGGTAAATAGATTGACGTGGAGATGTTTTGGTAAATAGATTGACGTGGAGATGTTTTGGTAAATAGATTGACGTGCCGATGTTTTGGTAAATAGATTGACGTGGTTACATTTGAGTCTTGCCCTTTCCTCTTGTTCATTCTCCTTCTATATTCATTTTGTATTCATTTCATTTAGCTTGTATGTTTCAGTATCTAAATTTTATCTGCAAGTAACCATTTCTATTAAACTTTTTTTCATTCTGTTCGCATGTTTGGTGTCACGATAAATTGCTCGGCCTATTCGTTTTTGTCTTAATCCCTTCTTTCAATATATTTACCAGAGCTTAAGTTACTATTTTGCTTCTACTTACAACTTATTGATGTTTTGGTAAATAGATTGACGTGGAGTTGCATTTGAGTCTTGCCTTTTCCTCTTGTTCATTCTCCTTTTATATTCATTTTGTATTCATTTCATTTAGCGGGCTTTTTTTTTTTTACCCTTTTTGTTGCCCTTGAGCCGTATCCTATGACGTAAAAAAAAAGTTTCGTTTGACTTTGAATTATTTTCCTTTCATATGAATTCGGGAGTCTTCAATAACAGCGTAACACAACTCTTCTCTTTCTCTTGACACGCCTGAATCCTCGTTCATAGCTGAAAATTACCCTTCTCTTTCTATTTACTCGCCCTACTCTTCCTTTGCAGCTTAATATTACTCATTTTCCTAATTACTTGTCTAACTCTTCTTTTACAACCTAATATTACTCTTGCCTTTCACTTTTCACGTCTCAACCTCAATTTACACCTCAACGTTACTCTGCTCTTTCTATTTACATACCTTAATCTTCAGTTTCACATTACCCTTATTTTTATATTTACATGTCTAAGGCTTTGATTGCACCTGAATATAACTCTTGCCTTTCATTTTCCACGTCCCAATCTTCCTTCACACCTCAACGTTACTCTCCTCTTCCTATTTACACTTCTCAATCTTCAGTTTCGTTTCCAATTTGCACATTTTCACTTTGACAACTGTGTGCGTGGAGGGGAGAGGAAGAGGCGGGGTTATGGGGCGGGGGTTGAGGGGGATAACACCTCTACAGACTCTTGCTCAGGTGGGCATCCGCTCCCCCTCATACCTGCGGCCCAATTAGCGTCTCTTAATGACCCTTTGCAGCCTCACTCGCTCCGTTGCTTCTGTTCCGTAGACTCGCAACGACAGAGAAAGCCAAGTCGAGGGTCTGAGATGTGTGTGGGTGTGGCTGTGTGTGTGTGTGTGTGTGTGTGTGTGTGTGTGTGTGTGTGTGTGTGTTTACGTTGAGTGGGTATATTTGGAAGGAAGAGAACAAAGGTATGAGTATGTTACTGGGTGTGGCTCTGTGTGTGTGTGTGTGTGTGTGTGTGTGTGTGTGTGTGTGTGTGTGTGTGTGTGTGTGTGTGTGTGTGTGTGTGTGTGTGTGTGTGTGTGTGTGTGTGTGTGTGTGTGTGTGTGTGTGTGTGTGAAGCGGAAAATGGATGAACGGATGAAGAAATGAGGAAGAAAAAGTGGTAGAGAGAGAGAGAGAGAGAGAGAGAGAGAGAGAGAGAAGGAACGATGGGATGAGAGATTAAAGTTACAAAATGTCAGAGAAGAATAAACAAAGACTCTCTCTCTCTCTCTCTCTCTCTCTCTCTCTCTCTCTCTCTCTCTCTCTCTCTCTCTCTCTCAGTATGTAGGAGAAAGTAAAAATGCAAAATAAAGGTAATAAAAAATCATGCATTTCCGCCTATTTCGTAACACCTTGATCACCTGTAATCACGTGTACTGAAGAAGAAGAAGAAGAAGAAGAAGAAGAAGAAGAAGAAGAAGAAGAAGAAGAAGAAAAAGAAAAAGAACAAGAACAAGAAGAACAAGAACAGAAGAACAAGAACAAGAACAAGAACAAGAACAAGAACAAGAAGAACAATAGCAAGAAGAACAAGAAGTACAAGAACAAGAGGAGGAGGAGGAGGAGGGAAAAACGGTAAAGAAGAGGAAGGAGAGGAAGTGAAAGGCAGCGAGTGAGGGAAAGAGGAAGACATATAAGGAGAAAAGCTGTAAAAAGGATGGAGGAGGAGGAGGAGGAGGAAGGAGATTAAACTACTACTAATTATACGTTATCTTCACAAAATCGTATCCTTTCAAGAATCTTTCCACCACTTAGTTATCTCCTCCTCCTCCTCCTCCTCCTCCTCTTCCTCTAAGCTCCTGCCATCCTCCTTTCTAGACAAACAACAGGATCCGTCTATCAAGTTTACAGATAAGGAAGATTAAGAGAAAATTAATTCCTCTTTTTTTTCCTCGCATTCAGAGATGAAGAAAAGCTGGGAGGAAGGGAGAAGGAGAGGGAGGGGGAGGGAGAAGGAGGAGGGATAGATGGGTATATGGAGGTGGGAAGTTAGATGAGGATGAGGAAGGATGAAAGGATGGAAGGAAGAGGATGAGAAGGAAGGGAATCGGTTGTCAGACTTTTCCTCTTCCTCCTCCTCCTCCTCCTCCTTCTCTTCCTTCCTGGTCCAAGTCAAGTGTGGTACAAGAGAAACGGATTAATACTGCAACAACTTCTTTTATCTCCTTATTTTCATGTTAATATTCTTTTCTCCTCCTTTCTGATGGACGCATTTCATTAACCAGCTCCGTATCCTCTTTGGACTCTCATGCCCTCTCTCTCTCTTCCTCCTCCTCCTCCCCCTCCTCCTCCTCCTAGTGTTGGTTCTTGTCTCAGGTAACTTGTAAGTGTCTCAAGAGGTCTGTTAGCGTGTCAAGTGTGTGTGTTAATGCCTGTCTGTAAGTGTGTGTTCCTTCCTTCACCATTATAGAAACATTCTGCTTGGTTTCCTCAGACAAACGTTACCAGATTATCGTACGCATAACATTGTATTTCCCGATTTCTGGTCCATAAATATTGAAAAAAAAGCATCAATAACTACCGATTTTAACAATAATTATAAATTCATATCGTTATCTTGTGGGTGCGATAGTTTTTGGTCAGAAATCGGCAAAAACAATACGCCAAGTACGGATATCTGGAAACGTTGCCTCACACGCTTCCGCCTCTCACATCAAGTATTTCCAATGGGCCAAAAAAGGAGACTAATCTAGTTCTCATGAGAGTTCCTTTAGGTTCACGGTATAGAGGAAGAACCAGACTACCACCAGGGTCATAAAACTACCCCTGGAAATGCCCCACAACGCCTACGAAAGCCTTGTCAAATGTGTAGCAGGGCGCCCTCTATCTGAGGCACCCGAGAATCTGAAGCGTGCCTGATGCCCCCTTGAGCCTGTTCCTGCCCCCTGTGAAGCACCTGGCGGGCCGTCGTAAAAGTGCTCATTATTCGCATTCACCTGTATTAATTAGACTCAGGTACACGTTGGGCGCTTAAGGACCACCAGCACCCTTCACCTGGCCGAAAGAACAGGTGTGTGAAGGGAGAGAGGGGAGAGAGAGGGGGGAGTTGGTGTGTGTGTGTGTGTGTGTGTGTGTGTGTGTGTGTGTGTGTGTGTGTGTGTGTGTGTGTGTGTGTGTGTGTGTGTGTGTGTGTGTTTTATGTGTGTATATCTTTGTGTTTGATAGGTATTTGCTACACTCTCTCTCCAGTATAACACACACACACACACAAGCACAGCGACACAGACGATAAAGTTAGCAAGATAATTCACTTTGGCTTTTAATAATCGCCCGCACGTGTTATGTTAATAGGAGAATGAGCAGCGAATAAGTTAATTAATAAACTCGATAGCGCACTGCACGCATATACATTTTTGTTGACTTTAAGGCCTTCGATAAATTGGAATCATATCATTATCATTAGTATTAGTATTCCCATTAGTATTAGTAGTATTAGTATTATTAGTATTGCCTTCTATAACAGTATTCATTCAGTTAGTGTGTGTTTAATTGTGTACATCTGTTTCTCAGTTTATATAATGTATCTCTATGTGTCACGATGTATCAGTCCATGTATGTATGTATGTATCTATGTATGTGTGTTTGTGTGTATACTTCAGTACTTTAATAAGACTTCAAAATTCCATTCCTGTTTTTTTTTTTCATTTATTGTTTCTTATTTTCGTTTCTATTTTCTTTCTTATATTTTCTCTTGCTTTTGTTTTCTTCAATCCGCCCGTCTGTTTGTCTACCTGTCAGTCTGTCCGCCCGTCTGTCAGTGTCCAAGGCGGGGGTGATGTCAGAGCGTGTGTACAGAGCGTGACATAATATCGTCATTAGGGCTGTACTAAGTCACCCGGAGCGGCGATTTGTCTTGAGAGTGTGTGATATTAGCCTGTCGCTCAGACCCCACCTCGCTCATTACGCCGGAGTGCTCTGTGTTGTTATGTTGTGTTGATGTGTTGCTGTATTATTATGTGGTTCTTTTCTGCTATTTTGTTGTTCTATAGTTGGCTCTCTTGTGTATTGCGGTGTGTTGCTGTATTGTTTTATGTTTCCCGTGTTGAGTTTTGTTGTGTTTTGCTGTTCTAAGTTTTTTCTGTGTTGCTGGCTTATTCTGTTGTTCTTTTCTGCTCTTTTGTTGTTCTATAGTTGACTCTCTTGTGTATTACTGTGTGTTGCTGTCTTGTTTTTCTGTGTTTCCTGTGTTGAGTTTAGTTGTATTTTGTTGTTCTATGTTTTGCTGTGTTGCGTATTGCTGTCTCATTTCTATTGCTGTGTGTTGCTGTCTTATTTCGTTGTTCTTTTCTGTTCTTTTGTTGTTCTATAGTTGATTTTCTTGTGTATTACTGTGTGTTGCTGTCTTGTTTTTCCATGTTTCCTGTGTTGAGTTATGTTGTGTTTTGTTGTTCTAAGTTTTGCTGTGTTGCGTATTGCTGTCTGTTTTGTGTTGCTGTGTGTTGTTGTGTTCTTGTTATTCTATATTTTGCTGCCTTGTGTTGTTATGCATTTTGATTATTTGTGTTGAGTTGTGTATTTGTTTTTCTGTGTTGCTGTTGTGTTGTGTTAAGATGTATTGTGGTATGATGTAATATAAGGTAAAAGAGAGAGAGAGAGAGAGATGGGGTTATCTTTACGAGTTATGGTCTTCTTGATAAGTGATTGGATAGATTTACTTCCCTCCTCCTCCTCCTCCTCCTCCTCCTCTTTTTCATACTTTCGTTCAATACCAGACACCACTCTCCATTTCTATTCTCTCTCTCTCTCTCTCTC
>NC_066546.1:14862592-14895092 GCF_024679095.1 Eriocheir sinensis | reverse complement strand
CTCCTTTCACACAATTTGCCGTTTTCTAATTTTCTCTCTTCTCTCTTCCTTCAATATCACTGCGGTCAAACTTTTTTCCTTTTTTTTCTTGGTCAGTATCCATCATTACCACTTAACTTTCTTTTTTCTTTCTATTTTCATTCTCTCTCTCTCTCTCTCTCTCTCTCTCTCTCTCTCTCTCTCTCTCTCTCTCTCTCGATGTAATGAGAGAGAGAGAGAGACCCATCCTTCCTTCCTTCTTATCAGCCCATACTTCCAATCGATAAAGTACCCAGTCATTCTTTCCGCTCTTTATGGGGTCAAAGGTCAGGATCTTTATTGACCTGACCTATACGTGGTGGTGGTGGTGGTGGAGGGGGTTGCTTAACTCTATGGTCAGTTGAGAGAGAGAGAGAAATGTGATGGGTAAGAATATTGTTGTGAATCATAGGAATTCTCTCGCGCTCTCTCTCTCTCTCTCTCTCTCTCTCTCTCTCTCTCTCTCTCTCTCTCTCTCTCTCTCTCAGAGTGCGAAAAAATGAAAAAAAAATGTAACTTCTTTGATAAATGCTAAAAAGGGGTACTGTGTGTGTGTGTGTGTGTGTGTGTGTGTGTGTGTGTGTGTGTGTGTGTGTGTGTGTGTGTGTGTGTGTGTTTTACAGGAGAGTGCATGGTTTGAGGTGAAAGGCAACACACACACACACACACACACACACACACACACACGGCAGGGCGTTAAAACAGAGGTGAGTAAACTGTACCATCCTCTTAGCGCCTGAGAGAGAGAGAGAGAGAGAGATTAATGACGTAACACACACACACACACACACACACACACACACACACACACACACACACACACACACACACACACAATCAAACTAACATAAAAAGCAGAAAGCAGACAAATGAGAATCGTAAAAATGGAAAGGAAAAAAACTTAATGAATTTTAACTCATTCTTAACAACACCGTAAAGAAAAAAGAATATGTTTTGTATTTTTATGGCAAACTAAATTGAAATGAAAGGAGAATGTATACTAATAAGCTCTCTCTCTCTCTCTCTCTCTCTCTCTCTCTCTCTCTCTCTCTCTCTCTCTCTCTCTCTCTCTCTCTCTCTCTCTTCCATTATACAATTAGACAAGAGAGAGAAAGACTAACAAAGATGAGAGAGAGAGAGAGAGAGAGAGAGAGAGAGAGCTGGCCTGTGCAAACACTACCTAGATTTGCTCAGTTTCTCAAGTCAGAGTGTGTGTGTGTGTGTGTGTGTGTGTGTGTGTGTGTGTGTGTGTGTGTGTGTGTGTGTGTGATATCTGTAATATCTCTCTCTCTCTCTCTCTCTCTCTCTCTCTCTCTCTCTCTCTCTCTCTCTCTCTCTCTCTCTCTCTCTCTCTCTCTTATATGAACATTCACGCTACAATGAATTATTCGCCTCGTTTCTATCCTTCACAGTCCATATAATATTTTGTAACATTTCCTTTTGATTCGCATGACAAGCAGGATTAGCATTAACATAAATTACAAAAACACGGTAGCAACAAAAAATATAAACAACACAATAACCTTTTTTAGTCTCTTGTCATTTCCAGGTGCAGATATATTAGTACAGACTCAGGTAAGGATTCAGGTGTCTATTATTAGCTTTTCCCTGCTCAAACACAAATATAAACACACACAAACAAACATACTTACAACCTTTCCACACACACACACACACATACATACCCCTAACCAGCACAGAAGCACACACACTCAAACAAACACAAACAGAAATTCCACACACACACACACACACACACACACACACACACACACACACACACACACACACACATACACACACACACACATATCCCCTTCATCCAAACACACACTCAAACACACACACACACACACACACACACACACACAGACCGAGATTTCACACACACAAATGTAGCGCCCTTCCCTTCACCCCCGCCCCCCTTTGCTCCCCTCCCCCTACACCCCCCGCCCCGCTAACAAACACAGGGGCAGCGTAATGGAGTTTATTTCGTGTTGTGGTCCAATTCGTCCCTCGTGGCCTTCCCTTCGTGGCCTGAGGGGGTCTGGACGGTCATTTTCCTCCTCCGTTTTGCTTTCCCTTCCGTTGCTCCCTGACCTGTCAATAAGAGTGTGTGTGTGTGTGTGTATGTGTGTGTGTGTGTGTGTGAGTGTGTGTGTGTGTGTGTGTGGGTGGGGGGGTGGGGGTGGGGGGGGGGGTCTAGAGGAGTTTCTGTGTGGTCCCAATCCCTTCCCTACCACGCCTACTAATCTTGTTATTTTATATTATCACTTATTTATGTTATTTATCTTATTTATCTTATTATTTTATTTATCTTATTTATCTTATTATGTTATCACTTACTTATCTTGTTATTTTATGTTATCACTTTCATTCTTTCTCTCAAGTTTGGTCTGTTTGCCTTATTGTAGTTTTGGGTCGTATCATTTTTCCTTTTATGTATTCTATTTTCTATTTTATTCCACTTTTTTGCCATCTTTTTTTCTGGGGTTCCTTTTTCTGTCCTCCCCTTTTGTCTGGTGGCTTTCTTGTTGTTTGTGTTCTATTTTTTTCCTTTCTCTCTTCATTCTTTTTTTATTCGTCCAGTGATTTTGTTTGGGTCATATAATTTTTCCTTATATATTCTATTCTTTCTATTTTTTTGTCCATTTTTTTGCTATTTTTGTTATTTTCCGTGTTTCCTTTTCTTTCCTCCCCTTTTGTCTGATGGCTTTATTGTTGTTTGTGTTCTATTTTTTTTTATTTATTTCTTCACTCTTTATTTTCTTTTTTTATTCGTCCAGTGATTTTGTTTGGGTCATATAATTTTTCCTTATATATTCTATTCTTTTTTTTTTTTTTTTTTTTTTTTTATTTTTTTGTTTTTTGTGTTTTTTTTTCTTTCCTCCCCTTTTGTCTGATGGCTTTATTGTTGTTTGTGTTTTATTTTTATTTTTTTTTCTTCACTCTTTATTTTCTTTTTTTTATTCGTCCAGTGATTGTTATTATCATGCTTAACCGTATGTTGCTTTGTTCCCTATTGTTCCCTCCCTTCCTCCTTCGTTATTTTCCTCCTTCCATTCCTCCTTTCACATTTCCTTCGTTTCCTTTGCCTTCCTCCATTCCTTGTTTTTCTTTCCTTCCTTTCCTTTCCAGTCTTCCCTTAATTATCCATTCCTTTCCTTTCCATTCTTCATATCCTCTTCAATTCCTTTCCTTCCTTCTGTTAATTTCCTTTTTAATTCCTTTCCTTTCCTTTCTTAATTTCCTCGTCCATTCCTTTCCTTTCCTTTCATTTTCTCGTCCATTCCTTTTCTTTTCTTTCGCCATTTCCTCCTCCATTCCTTTCATTTTCTTTCTTCATTTCCTCTTCCATTTCTTTTCCTTTTCTTTCTTAATTTCCCCCTCCATTCCTTTCCTTCCTTCTCTTCCTTTCCTCCTCCCTTCCCTTCCCTCCTTTCATTTTCTTTGCTTGCTTTCTTTCTTTCCTCACTTCTTTGCATTACTCACTCTTTCCTTCACTTTCCCTCCCTTCTAACCTTCCTCTCTTTCTCTCTCCCTTACTCTCTTAGCTGAACAGTCTCCCAAATTTCCCTCCTTCCTTTCTTCTCTCTCCTTCTCCTCTTCCTTACTTCTTTATATTATTCTTTCCTTCATTTTCCCTTCCTTTTTACTTTCCCTCTCTTCCTCTCTTCCTTACTCTCTTAGCTGAACGGTCTCCCAAATTTCCCTCCTTCCTTTTTTCTCTCCCCCTTCTTCTCTTCATTTTTTCACTATTTTCCCTTCCTCCTTCCCTCCGTTACTCTTCCTTTCTCTTCTTCACTCCTCCTCCTCCTCCTCCTCCTCCTCCTTCCTATTTTCCTGGTGACTGTGAAATCGGAGGAAGAAAAAACTCATCATTTCCCTGTCCAATTCCAGGTAACGCTCCCTTACCTCACTTCTCTCCCTCCCTCTCTCTCTCTCTCCCTCTCTCTCCCTCCCTCTCTTTACCTAACCTCACCTGTCTCTCCCTTGCACTTTCCTTTCCTTACCTCACCTTACCTTGCCTAACCTCTCTTTTTCTCTTCCTTTTTTGTTCTCTCTGTTTTTTTTGTTTTTTTTACTTCATGTTCTGTGTTGTTTTCGTTTACTCCATATTCATTTCCTCTCATTTTCTCTTTCTTCCTTCCTTCTTCCTCCTTTTCTCTCTCTCACTCTCTTCTGACTTTTCCTCTTCCTTCCTTCTCCATAATTATCTTCTCAATTGTTTTCTTTTCCTCCTCTTCCATTCTTCTCTTCCTCTTCTTCCTCTCTTCATTTCCCTCTTCCTTAACCAACTCGTCATCTTTTCCCCATATACTTTTTCTGGTTAATTTTCTTCTTCTCTTACTCTTCTTTCTCCTCTTCTTCCTAAATTGTCCATATTCCTTTCTTTGGTCTTCTTCTCCTCCTCCTCCTCCTCCTCCTCCTCCTCCTCCTCCTCCATCCCTCTCTCACGCCTCCTACTTTTCCTTCCTCTCTTCCTCCTTCCTTCCTTCCTTCCTACATATCAATTTCGACACAAGATGGACCTAAAAAAAACATTCTTGAAATCCTGGTTAAATTTGTTGCAGAATCAATAGCCGAAGGGACCAAGAGAGGAGGAGAAGGAGGAAGAGGAGGAGGAGGAAATAGAGCTTCTGTCCCCCACGGCAGTTCTTGGGTTAGAGAAAGAGAGAAGGGAAGGTTAGGAGGAAGGGAGGAGAAGGAAAGGAGGAGAGGAGGAGAGGAGAGAAGAGGAAAGGTTTGATTACTATGAAGAATGTTAATGCAAGGTTGAGGAGGCATTTAAATAGTAAAGGAGGAGGAGGAGGAGGAGGAGGAGGACGAGTAAGGAGGAGACTAAATGATACAAATGAGGGTGAGGGAAAGGAGGAAGAGGCATAGAGGAAGGAGGAAGAGGAAGAGAAGGAGGAGAAATAGTTATGACAAGGTTAACCACGGTAATTCCTCTCTCTCCCTATCTATCTATCTATCTATATATCTATATATCTATCTAATGAGGTGGAGCAGGAATTACGAGACTCGAGTGGAAATGAGGAAAGAAATAAAACCAATATTGATCTAAGACTTTCACGAGAGAGAGAGAGAGAGAGAGAGAGAATATTGTTTTTTTGGATGAATTTTCAGGAGGTAAATAGAGATGAATCGGTAGTTTAATATATGGTCAGTCATTCTCTCTCTCTCTCTCTCTCTCTCTCTCTCTCTCTCTCTCTCTCTCTCTCTCTCTCTCTTCCCACCTGGCAGACCACTACAAACACCTGCCCATCAGCGTGACGTGCGTTATGAACCGTCACTCACCTCACACTCTCACCTGTGCTAATTAATTCCCACGTACACTCTCGATTTTCACAGGTACGCCTCCCTATTCACCTTTACTGTTGCTCGTTACCTCGATACACCTTCACTTTTCTTAGCTGAGGTCTAAGTAACGTTTGATTTTCGGTTATTTGTTATCGGAAACCAAGAATTATATTAGAACATGTCACTTTCTTCACCTCGGATTATATAACTCTGGATTTTCGGCTCTGTGTTATCGGAAACAAAGAATTATATTAGAACATGTCACTTTCTTCACCTCGGATTATATAACTCAGGATTTTCGGTTCTGTGTTATCCGAAACCAAGAATTATATTAGAACATCTCACTTTCTTCACCTCGGATTATATAACTCTGGATTTTCGGTTCTGTGTTATCGGAAACAAAGAATTATATTAGAACATGTCACTTTCTTCACCTCGGATTATATAACTCTGGATTTTCGGTTCTGTGTTATCGGAAACAAAGAATTATATTAGAACATGTCACTTTCTTCACCTCGGATTATATAACTCTGGATTTTCGGTTCTGTGTTATCCGAAACCAAGAATTATATTAGAACATGTCACTTTCTTCACCTCGGATTATATAACTCTGGATTTTCGGTTCTGTGTTATCGGAAACAAAGAATTATATTAGAACATCTCACTTTCCTCACCTCAGATTATATAACTCTTCATTTTCGGTTCTGTGTTATCGGAAACAAAGAATTATATTAGAACACCTCACTTTCCTCACCTCAGATCATATAACTCTTCATTTTCGGTTCTGTGTTATCCGAAACCAAGAATTACATTAGAACATCTCACTTTCCTCACCTCAGATCATATAACTCTTCATTTTCAGTTCTGTGTTATCGGAAACAAAGAATTATATTGGAACATCTCACTTTCTTCACCTCAGATTATATAACTCTCCATTTTCGGTTCTGTGTTATCCGAAACCAAGAATTATATTAGAACATGTCACTTTCCTCACCTCAGATTATGTAACGTTTGATTTTCGGTTATTCCTTATCAGAAACCAAGGAATTTAGTTAGTGCATGTATCTCTTGGGTTTGAGGTTTCGCTACATTGGTCTTTCGTCACAGAAATGAGATACACTTTAATGTTATTCGTGATCAGAAACCAAAGAATCATATTAGTCTATCTCTAGGATTTCTAATTTCGTTCCTAAGGTCTTACGTTGTAGAAAGAGAGATTGTTTTCAGTTATATGCTATCAGAAACTAAAGAATTATATTAGTGTTTCTCTGAGGTTTCATTTTCACTGGTGTTAAAATTGTTTCAGTTATACGTTATTAGAAACCAAAGAATTATACTAGTGTCTTTTCGGTATCTGGTTTCGTTCCATTGCTCATAAGTTGCATAAATGAGATAGTTTTCTGTTTTACGTTCTCAGAAACCAAAGAATAATGTTAATCTATCTCTTGGGTCTCTGGTTTCGTTCCACTGGTCTTAGGTCCTAGGAATGGGAGATGATTCTGCGTATTCTCCTGATAAATGTTAACTTTTTTGCTCTTTAGACTCCGGGAACCCATGATTTTCCGTTATCTGTTCCGTTAAATCAAGAACCCGTAATAGTGAAACTTTTAAAGTCTACGTCTTGATTCTCCTCTTGTGAAGGTGTTTAAGTCGAAGGAATGAACATAAGAACATAAGAACGTAAGGAGTCTGCAAGAGGCCCGTTATCTATTCCGTTATATCAAGAACCCGTAATAGTGCATCGTTTAAAGTCTTTAGGTGTTGATAATCCTCTCATGAAGATGTTCAAGTCGAAGGAATGAGGCAAGATCCTGCTCCTTAACCTGATAAACGTTCACTTTTTCTCTTCCAGGTCGGGTAGGTTTCAATTTTCCGGCGCTCATTCACAGAACTCCAAGGAATTAAATTAGTGTAACTCGAAGCCACAGGTGTATTTCCACAGGTGTGCTGATGATCCCCTCCTTACGGTCTTTAAGGCGCAGGAAGGAGAAATGATATCGGTTATTACCTTGAAACACTCGCACCTTCTTTCCTTTTAAACTCAGGAAACCCTCAATTTTCCTTCATATATTTCAACAAACTTTATGTAAATATGGTAATGAATCTCTTAAAGTCTGGTAAACATCTCTATTCTGCTCTAATACCGCTTCATAACCTCAAAAAACTGTTATTATTCTCTTAATGTGGGTTACTTCACTTTATTTTGCTTGGGTATACGCGTTGATCTTCTTGGGCCTCCTTGCAATTATCTATCAAGTTTCCATTAAGGTTTATACTCCGTTATTATTTCACTAATGTTCGTCAATTCCCTTTATTTTGATAAGGTATACCTGTTGATCTTCGAAAAGTGATCCGCTTGGGCCTCCTTGCAATTATCTATCAAGTTTCCATTAAGGTTTATACTCCCCTTCCTCCTCCTTACAGACCCACCTTCAGTTTATACTCCCATCGCTCTTCCTTCATTCTTTCCCACGAGAGTTCAGGTGTATCTCAGGTTTCCCTTATTTACCCAATTATAGGTATTAATTCCCCTTGCGGCCCCAGGTACGTCTTGACTCCTACCTTACGGTCTCAGGTGGGCCACTTAACTTCCCTCTATACGCCTATTTACCTGTATCAATTAACCTTATGGAGCCAGGTACGTTAATTTTTACCTATTGACCCAACTACCTGTGATGGTTTTCCGCTATCTCATCTTATTCTTACTCTAAACTTTCCTTGAGAACAGATGCCTTGATTACTCTCTATTCACCCCACTACCTGTGCTAATATACCGGCATTCCATCCTTCCCATACCTTTCATTATTTTCCTCATACATTTCGACTTCCCTTTATCAAAATTTTCATCCTGCCATTTAAGAATCATTGTGTCTGGCTTTCTTTTTTTTCCTCAAACTCAGTAATTACTAGTTTCTCTCGTCCACTTTTCTCTGTGTCTCAGTTTTCTCATACACTTCAGTTTCACTTTATCAAAACTTTCCTTCTGTCATTTAAAAATCATTGTATCTGTTTTTTTTTCTTTCTTTCCAAATTACATAAGTTTCTCTCAACCACTTTTCTATATCTCAATTTTCCCTTACACTCCAGTTTCCCTTTATCAAATTTACCCCTATCATCTAAATTTCTCGTGATTCAATTTTCATTCCCTTCCATTTTCTTCCCTAACTCCATTTAAAATCATTGTATCTGTTTTTTCTTTCATTCCAAGTTCCATAATAAGTTTCCCTCGTCCATTATTCACTATCTCAATTTTCCCATACACTAGTTTCCCTTTATCAAATTTCCACCTATCATCTAAATTCCTCGTGTATCAGTTTTCCTTCCCCTCCCATTTTCTTCCCTAACTCCATTTAAAAATCATTGTATCTGTTTTTTCTTTCTTTCCAAATTCCATAATAAGTTTCCCTCGTCCACTATTCACTATCTCAATTTTCCCATACATTCCAGTTTCCCTTAATCAAATTTCCCCCATCATCTAAATCCCTCGTGTATCAAATTTCCTTCCATCCCATTTTCTTCCCTAACTCCATTTAAAAATCATTGTATCTGTTTTTTCTTTCTTTCCAAATTCCATAAAAAGTTTCCCTCGTCCACTATTCACTATCTCAATTTTCCCATACATTCCAGTTTCCCTTTATCAAATTTCCCCCATCATCTAAATTCCTCGTGTATCAGTTTTCCTTCCCCTCCCATTTTCTTCCCTAACTCCATTTAAAAATCATTGTATCTGTTTTTTCTTTCTTTCCAAATTCCATAATAAGTTTCCCTCGTCCACTATTCACTATCTCAATTTTCCCATACATTCCAGTTTCCCTTTATCAAATTTCCCCCATCATCTAAATCCCTCGTGTATCAAATTTTCTTCCCTCCCATTTTCTTCCCTAACTCCATATTATACCAATTAATTTCCCTCCCTTTTCATGTCTCTGGTTCGTGTTTCTCTGCTTATTCCTTCCTAAGTTTTCATATCTGTCGGCTTCTTTGATCCCTTTTCCTTCTTTTTTTCCCTTCCTCTCAGTTTTCCTTCTTTCCCTCTGTCCTTTCCTGATTTCTTTTTATTCCTCTAAATTTTCCACCTTACAATCCACTCTTTTTCCGCCTTATTTTCTTCTCCTTCTTAATTTTCCATCCTTCTCTCGATTCTTTTCCATCCTATTTCTGTCTGTCTCAAGTCTCACGTAGTATTCTTTCACGGCAATAGACAATATACAATCAACAATAAACAATACATTGAAAACATCGGGTCAGCAACAAAATATTATACATCTTACATTTCGGCATTTGGGAGAAACATAAGAACAGCTGGACTTCGGTTACACATAAAAAAAGATATCCAGGAAGCAAAATTAGTGAGAGGTCTGCGAATCAACTTGGTCATAATGCTATCCTTGTGTATTTAGTTTCTTACGTCAAATAGAAAGCTGATAGACACAAGGTAAGAGGAGGAGGAGGAGAAGGAGGAGGAGGCAGGAGATAATGATTTTGTGATTAATTTCCCTTTAAGAATCCACTCTGGAGGTTCGCGATATGCTCTCATTAAAGTATCTTACATTCCTCTTAACCTGCGATGGTGAAAGTGGCAATAGCAGAGATAGTAGAAGTTGTAGTAGTAGTAGTAATAGTAGTAGTAGTAGTAGTAGTAGTAGTAGTTGATGTTAGCCAATTGTTTCGACCACTACTATAAAAAAAAGAGGAAGGAGAGAAATGAAGTAATGAAGGAAGGAAAAAAAGAGGATGGAAATAAAGGAAAGAATGGAAAGGAAGGAAACGATAGGAAGGAAGAAAAGAAGAGGAAGGAAAGAAAGATGGGAAAAACGAAGAGATGGTGAATAAAATCAATCAAGGAAGGAAGAAAATGAAGAAAGTGTAAAATGAAGAAAAGAAAGGAAGGACGGAAGGAACAGAGAGAGAAACAGAGGAAGGAAGGAAAGTGAAGAAGAATCGATATGAAAGGGTGAAGCATTTTTTGTGAGTGACGGGGAATGTACAGTAGGAAAGGGAAGGGAAGGGAGGCTATGGAATGGGAGGGGCCGGAGGAAAGGGAAGGGGAGGAATGGAGGTAAGGAAAGGTATTGACAGACAGAAGGAGGGATGGAGGGCAGGAGAGAAAAAGAGAAGCAGGAGAAAAAAATGAAGAAAGTGGAAAAGGGAAGGGAGGAACGTGGAAGAGATGGAAGGGGAGGGAAATGAAATTGAGAAAGTGAAGGGAAGTGGAGGATAATGAAGTGGAGGAGGGAGTGGAATTAAAAAGAGGAGGAAGTGGAGGGAAGTAGAGGGATGTGGAGGAGATGGAGAGGGAGGAAATGAAACGGAGAAGGAAGTGAAGGGAAGTGGAAGAGATGGAAGGGGAGGATAATGAAGTGGAGGAGGATGGGTAATAAAAATGAGGATGGAATGGAAGAAAATGGAGAAGGGAAGTGGAGGGAAGTGGAGGAGATGAAAGGGGAGGGAAATGAAGGGATGGATGGAAGGAGAGGGCCTGGAAGGAAGGGGAGGAAGGGAGGGCAGGGGCGGAGGAAGGGGAGAGAGGGGAGGCGTCTCGGCGGGAACAGTGAAAGTGGCGGGGGGAGGGACGGAGGGAGGGGAGGTCGGCGGCGGCGGCGTCTGCGGCCACCCTTGTTAGTCGTGCTGCAGACGCCTCCCTGGCCACACTGGTAATCCACACCCGCGGGTACACGCCCTCACGCCCGCACGTCCACACGACGCCCCTTATCCCCGGCAGGCAGCTCCTCACTCTTAGAATCCCCCCGTTAGGCGCTCCTTTCCCTCCGTCAGGCATTAGTAACCCCAAAAGGACGTGTCTTTCATTCATCTGCTCACTTCCCCTTCCCGTCCCTCCGTCAGGCTGCTTCCTTCCGTCCCTCCCTCCCCCTGTCTGAGTCTCCCTTCCCTCCATCCCTCCGTCCCTCCCTCCGTCAGTCTCCGCTCCGTGCCTCCGTGTGGGTGATTTTAACGCGCGCGACACAATGATCCAAGCGGCCCTTCTCGTGCTCGCCCCCCGCGCCCGCCGCCCACTCTGAAGGCACCCCGCGTGTGACGTCACAAGGCCGCCTCGGGGGGTGGAGCAGACGCAGACACATCGCAGCGTGGCACCCCACATCCCGGGGAACAGTCGCACGCCGAACCTCGCGCGCACCACACCTGTCCATACCTGCCTGAGTGGTCTTCGTGAGTGGAGGAGGTGAATCAAATACCATGTGGACTTAGAGGAACCGAAGAAACAGAGGAAAACGATAAGCCCGAAACAGACAGATACTTCCGAGAGACTGTCAGTGGTCGGGTGCCTCAAGGAACTTAGAAACAAACACGACTTTCAACACAGCAACACATCAGCCTCAACATACCCCAGCCCCACGCCTCGAACCTAAGACAGAGGGTGCGAGTGTCTGTGTGAGTGAGTGAGTGTGTGTGACCTCTTGTTGTGGTGTCGCGTTAGTGGTGGTGACGATGCGGTGGCTAAGAACGGTGGTGGTGCTGGAGGTGTTGGTGGTGGTGATGGTGGTGATGTTGGGGGCTGCGGCGGAACCCACACACGAGGAGGAGGAGGTGCTGTCGGTCACTCAGGACGAGGACGAGGACCAACACTTAAAGGAGGAGGACGAGACGGCGGCGGCGGCGGTGCTAACACGCTTCACCAGACAGGCTGAAAGGTGAGTGGGTCTGCTCTCTCTCTCTCTCTCTCTCTCTCTCTCTCTCTCTCTCTCTCTCTCTCTCTCTCTTTGATGCTCGTCTTTCTACAGTCAATTCTTGCTGCTATTGTTGCTGTGGTTCCCTCCTTGGCACACACACACACACACACACACACACACACACACACACACACACACACACACACTGACACACATGCGTCTAGCCAGTCCTGCCACCTTACCCCTCCCCCCCCCCTTCCTTCCTTTCCTGTCGCGACACACACACACACACACACACACACACACACACACACACACACACACACACACACCTGGTCGTCTTGGGGTCGTTGTTGCGAGGACTATTGATGCCAGGTGTTGCTAAAAATCCTCCTCCTCCTCCTCCTCCTCCTCCTCCTCCTCCTCCTCCTCCTCCTCCTCCTCCTTCTTCTCCTGACTGTAGTTTCATTCATCTCATTCACTCACTCGCATATAATGAAACGCCTTCACTTTCTCTCTCTCTCTCTCTCTCTCTCTCTCTCTCTCTCTCTCTCTCTCTCTCTCTCTCTCTCTCTCTCTCTCTCTCTCTCTCTCTCTCTCTCGTCCACAATACCATATCGTTTGACCGTCATTGAATCTGTGTCTGTCTGTCTGTCTGTCTGTCCTTTCTAGTCCTATTTACTCTCTCTCTCTCTCTCTCTCTCTCTCTCTCTCTCTCTCTCTCTCTCTCTCTCTCTCTCTCTCTCTCTCAGGGGTAAAGTCGACAACCTCTTGCGTAAGACGATTTAGGGGCAGACTACCTTCTACGGGCCATAAGCTTAGTGCGTCTCTCTCTCTCTCTCTCTCTCTCTCTCTCTCTCTCTCTCTCTCTCTCTCTCTCTCTCTCTCTCTCTCTCTCTCTTCCTCTTCATCTCCATCTGACCCCCTTCTTTCTTCTTTCCTCCTCCTCCTCCTCCCCCTCTTCGTATTTTTATTCTTTGTCCAAGCGCTTTAAGAAGGAGTCAGTTGTCCATCAAACTCATGTTGCAACCTCTTTCTCAGCCCGTCTGTCTGTCTGTATCTGTCTTTCCGTCTCTCGCTCTCCATGACATGACAACTCTTCACACATTCATATCACACACACACACACACACACACACACACACACACACACTCTTTTTACCATTCATTTTTTAAGCTTCTATTTTTGCGTTCCTGTCTGACCTTCGCATTTGTGGTGGCGGCGGCGAAAAGCGAGACCCGATAAGGCGCGGGAAACACATTTGTATACCTCGCAGTGACCGACCGGACCTGTTATGCCGAGTTCTTGAAAAACCAATACCACAGAACGCCTTTTTTTTCGTGGTCTGTTCTGGGTGGGATTCGCGGTCTGCCTCTTCGCCTGTCTGACTCTCAACGTTGCCAGATTGTTGTACTCAGTTCCTCCTATTTCCCGATTTCCATCACAAAAACTGTTTCCTGGGCTACATAACGACATTCATTTGTAGTTATTGTTGAAATGGTTCATTATTACTGTTTTCTGGTGATATTTATGGGGGAGAAGCTGGTTAATGTGATGCTCCGAGTACGATAATTTGCCAACGGTGATATGACTGTCTGTATGCCTGTTTGCTTATTCGAGTAAGTGTGTTTGCTTGTGATTGAATTTGTGTGCTGTTTGTGTGTTTGTTTATCCGTGCAAGTCTTTTTGTCTGTGTGTATGTATGTAGTCTATGTTTGTGTCGATAAATGTAAAACAGCAATAGTAACAATGATATCAAAAAGGAGAAAGAAGAAATCAAAAGCTATATTAGGGTGAAGGAGAGGAAATATACTGAGAAAAACAATGTATGTAGCCTATGTATGTCCGTCTGTCTGTGTCGATAAATATAAAACAGTAATAGTAATAATGATATCAAGAAGGAGAAAGAAGAAATCAAAAGGTTTATTAAGATGAAGGAGAGGAAATATACTGAGAAAAACAATTACAAAACAAACACATAAGGCTCAAAGGTAATAGTCTAAAACGAAAAACAAAAGAATCTTGACAAATAAAAATATATGTGAAGTGAACTGAAGATGAAGGCAAAGTGAAATGGAAAGAAAGAAGAGAGAAAGGAAGGGAAGGAAAAGCAAGGAGACGGAAGGAAAGAAAGTTGGAAAGAAAGAAAAAGTAGAGGGAAAAAAAAGGAAGGACCGAAGATAGAGACGGAAAAAACAGAAAAAATTAGTAGAGGAAGAGAGGAAGGGAAGGAAAGGAACGAAGGAAGGAAAGGAAAACAGAGAGGAAAAAAATGAAGGAAGGAAGGGAGGGAAGGAAAGGAACGAAGGAAAGGCAAGAAAAACAGGGAGAGGAAAAGAATGAAGGAAGGAAGGGAAGGAAAGGTACGAAGGGAGGAAAAGGAAAAGAATGAAGGAGGGAAGGAGGGAAATGAAAAACAGGGAGAGGGAAGGAATGAAGGAAGGAATGAAGGGAAGGAAAGGAAAGAATGAAGGAAGGAAGGAAGGGGAGGAAAGAAACAAAGGAAGGAAAGGGAAAGCAGGGAGGAAAATCATGAAGGAAGGAAGGAAGGGAAGGAAAAAAGAGAAAGAGGGAGAAGACGACACAGTATAAGGCCTTCATCTCCTCTTGTCCTTTACTGGAGAGGAAAAAAAGGGGAGGAAAGGGAAATTTTTGCATAACTTTTATTTTCTTTTGGACAAGTTAGCCATGAAGAAAATTCCGGTTTTCTGTGAGTGGGTGTTATTTTTTTTTTTTTGTGTGTGTGTGTGTTTGTGTGTTTGCTTGCTTCATCTCTCTCTCTCTCTCTCTCTCTCTCTCTCTCTCTCTCTCTCTCTCTCTCTCTCTCTCTCTCTCTCTCTCTCAATGACTAGACTACGCAACCGAATTTGGGTGAAAATAAAAAAAAAATTGGGTAGTCGTTTTATGCGGCTAGTAACTTGATGCTATTCTCTCTCTCTCTCTCTCTCTCTCTCTCTCTCTCTCTCTTTCTCGTGCCTGGCGGTCTTGAATGAAAGCGAAAGCATTGACCCAGCTAAGGTACATTGACTAATAGAATGACAGATAGAGCTAAGTCTGTCTCTCTCTCTCTCTCTCTCTCTCTCTCTCTCTCTCTCTCTCTCTCTCTCTCTCTCTCTCTCTCAAGAAAGTGTTCCAAGGGCAGCTGAGAGTGAGAATGAGGCACAATATCATTACTTCCTTGATTTTCTCTCTCTCTCTCTCTCTCTCTCTCTCTCTCTCTCTCTCTCTCTCTCTCTCTCTCTCTCTCTCTCAAGACCCCCCAAAGAGGTAGTTAATTGCCAGGTAGTCTCAGGTCGTCGCTTTCTCTAAGGGAGGAAAGACAAGGAGGAGGAGGAGGAGGAGGAGGAAGAAAGGAAGTTAGGGAAGCGATCGTCTTTTTAAACGGTTCCAGTTAACCCAAAACTCTCTCTCTCTCTCTCTCTCTCTCTCTCTCTCTCTCTCTCTCTCTCTCTCTCTCTCTCTCTCTCTCTTTTATTTTGACATTTTCTTCTCTACTTTCAAGCCTTTAGCCTACTTTCTCTCTCTCTCTCTCTCTCTCTCTCTCTCTCTCTCTCATTAAGCGTACAATACTGATTAAAAAGTTTGGAGGCTGGAGAGGCGAAGAGATGGAGGAGGAGTTGGAGGAGGAGGAGGAGGAGGAGGAGGAGGCGTGATATCAGTGAACAAGCGTAAGGCATAAAGAGGTTTTCTTGTTTTCCCTTCACCACCACCACCACCACCACCATCACCATCATCACCACCACTACCACCACCACCACCACCACCACCATCACCATCACCACCACCACCACCACTACCACTGACAACTTCTACCACTAACTATTTTCAACATCACTACCAACACCACCACTACTACTACCACTACTATTACTGCTACTACTACTACTACTACTACTACTACAACCACTACAACTATAAACAACAACTTCTACCACTCCGGTACTAACAAAAAATAAAGGAAGATCTTACCGGTTTTAAGAAAGACAAAAAAAAATCACTTTCTTGTATTTTTTTGGTCTTTGTAATATTCCGTAATTAAAAACGTCTAATATTTTTCATGCAGTCTTTTGTAATTACCTAAGCCACCTATTATTTTCATTCTCTCCTCTTCAGCATCTTTTTCTCACTAAGTTTAAGTCTGTCCAACATCCCAAGTATATGATGTGATACGGATTTACTATAAGTTACTAAAAGCATTAGCCATTGTTTTTCTACCTTTAAAACTGATTCTAGTAACCACCAGAAACGTTTTTGTAGCAAGTAAAGGAACGTTTGCCTTGAAGCTGATGATAATATGTTCTTGAAGGGATTGCTATGATAGACTATTACATCTATTAGCCATTTCCTTCTTCTCCCTTTAAATCTGTTTCCAGGATCTTTTTGAAACGTTTGAGTAATCCCGGGTAAAGAAACGTTTGCCTTGAAGCTGACGATAATATGTTCTTGAAGGAATTGCTATGCTAGACTATGACATCCTTTAAATCTGTTTTCAGCACCTTTTTGAAACGTTTGAGTAGCCCCGAGTCAAGAAACGTTTGTCTGAAGCTGGTTATCACATCTTTCCATCTGTGTTATCGATAATGTGTTCAAGATTGTAATTCTAATGCACTTCTCCTATTGTTTACTGCGATAGATAGATAGATAGATAGATAGAGTGCCGAATAAATAACATATAAAAAATCTCGTAACAAATCTAAAAAAAAACGTCAAAATTATTAGGAAGAGAAAAATATTAACAAAAAAATTTGGCAAACTTGTAAGAAATCTTGATAAAGTACCGAACACCAAGCCTCCTCTCCTTCTCCTCCTCATCCTCCTCCTCCTCCTCCTCCTCTTCTCGACAGGTTCCTTACTCGCCCCTCAGCCTCGAGTGAAAAAAAAAAAAGCTTCATTTGCATCTGCCATACACCTCCTCCTCCTCCTCTTCGTTATATCACGTTCGCACCTTCACTGAAAAAGCTTAATTGTTTGTTGAGGTGAAAATTTCTAACTGTGAAAAAGAAAGAAGAAAAGGAGGAGGAGGAGGAGGAGGAGGAGGAGCGAGTAGCCTGTAGGTGATTGACTGTACGCCCCCTCTCTCTCTCTCTCTCTCTCTCTCTCTCTCTCTCTCTCTCTCTCTCTCTCTCTCTCTCGGTGTGGTAATCATTTCAAGCTAATTACAGAACGTGAATGTAATACTAATAACACACACACACACACACACACACACACACACACACACACACACACACTCTACCTCCATTTTCCATTTGCTACACATAATATTTTTTCTCGTTAGCAGAGTTTTATGGGAGAGAAAGAGGAGGAGGAGGAGGAGGAGGAGGAGGAGGAGGAGGAGCGGTCTCTCTTCGCTTCACTCGTCTCTACTTCCCTTCTTCTATCTCCCTCCTTTCTCTCCTCCCCTTCCCCGTCCCTCCCTTCCTATCTCCCTCCTTTCTTCCACCTCCTTCTTTCTCTCTCAAGTTATTTTTTTTCTCTCCATTTCAACTTGAGACGCCTCCTTCATGTGTGTGTGTGTGTGTGTGTGTGTGTGTGTGTGTGTGTGTGTGTGTTGGGAAGACCATCTTCCTCCTCTTCCTCTTCCTCCTCTTCCTTTTCTTCCTCTTCCTCCTCCTCCGTCTCTTACTTCTCTTACTAATTATCTTTTCATGTGATCTTTTTTTTTTCTTATTCCGGTAATTCACTTTTTTCTTCCTTTTTTTCCTTCTTTTCCTCATGTAACTTCCTCCTCTCTCCCTCCTTTTCCTCTTTATCTTCCTGTTCCTCTTCCTTGATCTCGTTTCCTTTTCCTTGTCTTCCTCCTCCTCCTTCTCCTCCTCCTCCTCCTCCCGAGCCGTCTCACTAAGCAGGTTCCTTTTACTCTTCAAAGTCCTTTCTACTCCCTCTCTGTCCCTTCTCTCTCTCTCTCTCTCTCTCTCTCTCTCTCTCTCTCTCTGAAACCTACACAATCGTCTCGTAGCTAAAAGTAAACATAATGACTGGAGGAGGAGGAGGAAGAGGAAGAGGAAGCCGAGGAGGAGGAGGAGGAGGAGGAGGTCTGACGTAACACTTTCAAGCCGTGAGACAAAACAATATCGGTTGGAATTATCGGCTTCAGGCAAGGAAGGGAGGGAAGGGAGGGAGGGAGAGAAGGGAGAGAAGGAAGGGAGGGAGGGAGGGAGGTCGAAATAATCTGAGTGTGACTAGAACAGGTCTTGAACCCACCCGACAGACCGGTCTTTCTATGTTGCTAACACACACACACACACACACACACACACACACCTTCTCTTTGCTTGTTCGGTCTCGTCCGTCACACACACACAAACACACACACACTCGGTCTCTCTCTCTCTCTCTCTCTCTCTCTCTCTCTCTCTCTCTCTCTCTCTCTCTCTCTCTCTCTCTCTCGTGTGGTCCTTGCGGTTGCTGACTTTTTTTTTTTTTGCCATTTCTGCTTCGCTCAGTTTTTTATTTCTCTTTTATTTTTCTTCTTTACGAGCCTATTAACTTCCTCCTCGGTGACTCATGAGTACTCGGTGGTGACTCTCTTCATTGACTTAGTGGTTGGTTGGGATGTAAAGATTGAGTCACTTGCTTCGCCTGACTGACCGACTGCCTGACTCACTGACGGACTGACTTAGTGATGACTGACTGACTGACTGACTGACTGACGGACTGACTTAGTGATGACTGACTGACTGACTGACTGACGGACGGACTGACTTACTGATGAATGACTGGCTGACTGACTGACTAACGGACGGACTGACTTACTGATGACTGACTGACTGACGGACAGACTGAGTTACTGATAACTGACTGACTGATTGACTAACTGACCACCGTAATGACTAAGTGACCTTTGAAAATATTAAATAAAACAACAAAAAAAACAGTAAAAGCGATCCATTCTTAGGTTGAAAATTATGAAAACCTCGAAAAGAAGGAAAGAAAAGATTACATAAAATGGAAAGAGATAAACAAAAGGAAAAGAGAGAAGAGGAGAGAAGAGGAAGAATACACAGGAGAGGAAAAAAGTGAAAGAGACATAAGTGAGAGGCAGGAAGGAGAGGAAAGGGTGGAGAGAAAGGGAAGGAGTTGGGTAAAAGAGAGATGGAGAGAGAGAGAAGGTAAGGCCGGAGGGAAGGAAGGAAGGACGGATGGAGTAAAGGAGAAAGGGAAGACCGTAAGGAGGAGGAGGAGGAGGAAGAGGAGGAGGAGGAGGAGGAGGAGAAGAAGGAGCTGGAGGAGTTATGTATGGAGGAAAAGAATGAGGAAATAAACAGGAAAGGAAGAAAAGAAAGGATAGAGAGTAGGAAGAAAAGAGGTAAAGGGAAGGATGGGAAATAGAAGGAAGGAAGAAAGGTAGAAGGAAGGAAGAGAGAAATGGAGGAAAGGAAGAGAGAGAAATGAAGGGAAGGAAGAGAGAGAGAGGGAAGGAAGAAAGATAGAAGGAAGGAAGAGAGAAATGGAGGGAAGGAGGAGAGAGAGAGAGAGAGAGAGAGAGAGAGAGAGAGAGAGAGAGAGAGAGAGAGAGAGAGAGAGAGAGAGAGAAGGAAGAGAAATGGAGGGAAGGAAGGAAAGAAGATGTGGCAACGTAGCGAAGCGTAGGGAAGGAGTTTATGTGGCACAGGTTTTCACTTTCTGCCCCTCGTGTGTGTGTGCGTGCGTGTGTGTATGTGTGTGTGTGTGTGTGTGTGTTGATGTTTTGATATATTGTTTGTTTACACTTTACACTTTTTCATCCTTAATCTTTTTCTTTCTTTCTTTCTTTATCATTTTTTGTTTGCTTATTATTCATCTCATTCATATTTATCATGGTTATTTTTTGTTATGCACACACACACACACACACACACACACACACACACACACACACACACACACACACACACACACACACTTCCCATAATGATTCGTCTCCTCTCTTTTTTTTCTTTCTCTCAACGATACAATTCTCTCGCTTCCTCTTACTTTCATTATTAACCTTGAGCGTTATTTTTTGCTGTGGCGAGGAGGAGGAGGAGGAGGAGGAGGAGGAAGAGAGGGAGGAGGAGGGTGAAAAAAAAAGAAGTGCATGAGAAAGAGGAGAGAACGAGAAGGAAAAAAAACTATCGATGAAAATGCAAGAAAAAATAAAATAAAATAACCGAAAAAAAGCAAATAAAAACATCAATAAAGAATAACAAATAAAAAAACAAACACACAAGAAGACCAACAAGGAGGAGGAGGAGGAGGAGGAGAAGGAGGAGGAGGAGGAGGAGGAGGAAAAACAGGCCGAAGAAAGGCGATAAGAAGATGAGGAAGAGCAGGAGCAGCACGAGACAGAGGAGGAGGAAGAGGAGGAGGAGGAGGAGGAGGAGGAGGAGGAGGAGGCAAGCAAGCAGAAAGTTGAACCAATAAAACGGGAGAAGAGAACACTGATGCCTCGCTTTCTCTACACACACACACACACACACACACACACACACACACACACAGGACCAATTTATGCCAACAAGATTTGATGGCAGATTTTTAACCGGGTGGCACGTGCTTGAGTTTACGAATGAGAGAGAGAGAGAGAGAGAGAGAGAGAGAGAGAGAGAGAGAGAGAGAGAGAGAGAGAGAGAGAGAGAGAGAGAGAGAGAGAGAGAGAGAGAGAGAGAGAGAGAGAGTTGCTACTTTAAAACACAAAAACTTCACCCAAGTCACCGCGAGTAATAAATGTTCCTAATAAGTTTTTTTCCAAAGGTTTGCCGCGACTGGTTAGCTATATTCAGGAGGAGGAGGAAGAGGAAGAGGAAGAGGAGGAGGAGGAGGAGGAGGACGAGGAGGGGTAACAGAAAGCCCTTTGAGTTATAACCCGGTTACATCCATTCGTAGAGAAATCTGTAGGTGGGTTGGATGGGTGTTTAACGGGCGTGTGAGAAAATGGTTAAAAAGAAGTGAGGACCCGACTTCGAATCCCTTTTATAGGCAGACAGGGATGGAAATGAACACGGAGGAAGGTGATGATGAAGATGAAGAAGAAGAAGAAGAAGAAGAAGAAGAAGAAGAAGAAGAAAAGGTAGAAGAATGAATGAAAGAAGACTAAGATGGAAAAGAAAATAACAAAAAGAAAATACTATGGGAAAAGAAAAAGAAATGAAAAAGAAAAAATAGTACAAAAACAAGAACAAGAAAAAGAAAACAGACTCGGATGAAAAAGAAAAGAATAAGAAAAAAATATAAGAAAAAATACAAGAAAAAACAATAACAAAAACCAAAATTAAAGAAAAAGAAGAAAAATAATGCAAAAGAAATATGAAACAAAAAAAGAAAAATTAGGAGGCAGGAAAACATGAAATTATTGAAGGGAAGCAAAGAATTAATGAGGAGGAAGAGGAAGGGATATTTTTAGCATCTCCTCCTCCTCCTCCTCCTCCTCCTCCTCCTGCAGTTTCTTCCATTCACAAGTAAGAGTTAAATGCCACGTGTTAGATGATAAGAAAGGAGATAAGAGAAAGATCAGCTGATTCTCTCTCTCTCTCTCTCTCTCTCTCTCTCTCTCTCTCTCTCTCTCTCTCTCTCTCTCGTGTGACTGCTATAGGTGACGAAACCGAGTGAGAAAGCGGTCATCGTGTGTATGTGTGTGTGTGTGTGTGTGTGTGTGTGTGTGTGTGTGTGTGTGTGTGTGTGTGTGTGTGTGTAGCGTTTCCACACATTTTAATTGAGCAATGCATCGGCAACTTGGCAACACTGTAACTACGCGGGGTGTCAATATTATGCTGGCAACACTGCTTGTCTTAAGATGGGGGATGATTAGGGTCTCTCTCTCTCTCTCTCTCTCTCTCTCTCTCTCTCTCTCTCTCTCTCTCTCTCTCTCTCTCAAACTACCCTACCGTTAACCCCTCTCACTTTCTTCCATCCCTTTCTGCCTCCTTCCCTCTCTCTCTCCTTCCTTCCCTCCCTCCCTCCCTCCCGTCTCTCCCTATAAGGAGGTAGACAGCTTCCCGCCCCAGCCACACTCCCTCACAGAAGCCTCGTTGATGTTTACAATAGCTGTCTGTCTGTCTGTCTATATGTCTATTTGTTACTTCGCCACCTTTCAAACAAACGGACCCTTCTAACTTGTCATTGTCTGTCTGTGTGTCTGTTAGGCTGTTTGTTGGTCAGCCTGTCTATCTACGCCTCTGTCAGTCTGTCTTTCTGTCTGTCTGTTTGTCTATCGCTTTCCACACAGATTTCCTTTTTTCTCTCTCTACCTGTGTCTGTTACTAAGTTCCTTCTCACTGTCTGTTTGTCTGTCTGTTATTTTACCTGTCTGTCAACTTATAATTACATGATTCTGTCTGTCTGTCTATCTATCTGTCTGTCTATTTCTCTCCGTCTGTTTGTCTGTCTATATGATAGTCTGTCTGTCTCTTAAGCAACTTCTCACATCTTAACATCTCAGTCTGTCTGTCTATCTCTCTGTCTGTATGTCTGTCTGTCTGTCTGTCTTCTACTACACGAAATATATAACTTAAACACATCTGGTTGTCCGTATGTTTCATTTTCCTCGTCTGTCTGTCTGTCTGTCTATCTGTCAATGTCTATTTTTCTCTGTCTGTCTGTATGTACGTCTGCCTGTCTTCTACTACATGAAACAGACAACTAAAACACATCTGGTTGTCCGTATGTCTTCTTTTCCTCGTCTGTCTGTCTGTCTATCTATCTGTCAATGTCTATTTTTCTCCGTCTGTCTGTCTGTCTGTCTGTATGTCTGTCTTTTACTACATTAAACAGACAAGTAAAACGCATCTCGTTGTCTGTATCTATGTATTCTTTTTCCCGTCTGTCTGTCTGTCTGTCTGTCTATCCCTTAACACCTGACTCATTCCCCTGTCTTTAACCTTCCTCTTGACATGGACAGGTGCCGAGAAGATGAAGAGCCGAAGGAAAGGGAAGGAAAAGGGAGGGATGGAGGGGAGAGGGAGGAGGGGCAAAACAGAGGTAGGGTATGGGGCAGCTGGCAACTCTATGGTGAAAGGTGGTGTTGGTGGTGGTGATGGTGGTGGTAGTGGTGGTGGTAGTGGTGGTTGAACGACTATTGGTATATGCACTTTTTTTTGTAGTAGTAGTAGTAGTAGTAGTAGTAGTGCATGAGAGAGAGAGAGAGAGAGAGAGAGAGAGAGAGAGAGAGAGAGAGAGAGAGAGAGAGAGAGAGAGAGAGAGAGAGAGAGAGAGAGAGAGAGACCGAGGACCTACGCAATGTATGGAGATGAGTAAAAAGAGAGAAAAAGAGAAAGAGAAAGTAAACAGTCCCTTCGGAAACGACTCGAGAGAGAGAGAGAGAGAGAGAGAGAGAGAGAGAGAGAGAGAGAGAGAGAGAGAGAGAGAGAGAGAGACTTATCCTAACATCACCAGTAATAATAATAATAATAATAATAATAATAATAATAATAATAATAATAATAATAATCGCTGCCTTATTAAAAGACGCTGCCGGAAAAATTATATAATTGCACAAAAATTCGCGAGTAACTGCATTCAGGAGGTAATTACAGGAGGAGGAGGAGGAGGAGGAGGAGGAGGAGAAAGAGAAAAAGAAGAAGAAAAGTGTACGTGGGTATTATGTACATTCACTAGTCACTGCACACACACACACACACACACACACACACACACACACACACACACACACACACACACACACACACACACACACACACACACACAATTAGTCGTTCCAATAATCATCTTACGACACAAGGAAACGATGCCCACTTTCACTGTGAGAGAGAGAGAGAGAGAGAGAGAGAGAGAGAGAGAGAGAGAGAGAGAGAGAGAGAGAGAGAGAGAGAGAGAGAGAGAGAGAGAGAGAGAGAGAGAGAGTACCTAAACCTTCTTACACCTTCTCTCTCCTTTAAGTCGAATTCTCCTTTATGGTCCCTCCTCCTCCTCTTCCTCCTCCTCCTCCTCCTCCATCTTCTCCCATGACTCCTCCCTTTCTTCATACTTCTCCTCCTCCTCTTCAATCACCTTCAGCGCTTTCCTTATCCATTCTCTCTCTCTCACTCTCTCTCTCTCTCTCTCTCTCTCTCTCTCTCTCTCTCTCTCTCTCTCTCTCTCTCATTACAGCAAGTTATTTCATTATTACGTCATTATTCTCATTCTGATTCTTGTTAGACCGTGATAGCAGATGGACGAAAAGAGAGAGACAGGAACCCCAGGAACTGTAAAACCTGATATCCTACTTGCTTTTTTACTTTTTGCATCCTACGAAGACCATTGAAGAGAGTCCTTAAGCTATCGATTCTCTTGTTAGACCGTGATAGCAGATGGACGAAAAGAGAGAGACAGGAACCCCAGGAACTGTAAAACCTGATATCCTACTTGCTTTTTTACTTTTTGCATCCTACGAAGACCATTGAAGAGAGTCCTTAAGCTATCGATTCTAGAAAGGAAAAGGAACTGTAAATCCTTCCTTCTTTTTTCGTACTTGCATCCCACGAAGACCATTCAAGAGAGTCCTTGTTATCCGTGACACCAGACGGACGAAAAGAGAGAGAAAGGAACCCCAGGAACTGTAAATCCTTCTCCTTCTTTGCTTCGTACTTTTGCATCCTACAAAGACCACTGAAGAGAGTCCTTAAGCTATCCGTGACATCAGATGGACGAAAAGAGAGATACAAGGAATCCCAGGAACTGTAAATCCTTCTCCTTCTTTGCTTCGTACTTTTGCATCCTACAAAAACCACTGAAGAGAGTCCTTAAGCTATCCGTTACATCAGATCGACGAAAAGAGAGATACAAGGAACCACAGGAACTGTAAATCCTTCTCCTTCTTTGCTTCGTACTTTTGCATCCTACAAAGACCACTGAAGAGAGTCCTTAAGCTATCCGTGACATCAGATGAACGAAAAGAGAGATACAAGGAACCACAGGAACTGTAAATCCTTCTCCTTCTTTGCTTCGTACTTTTGCATCCTACGAAGACCATTCAAGAGAGTCCTTAAGCTATCCGTGACATCAGATGGACGAAGAGACATACATACATACCTAATCCCACCCCACCTTACCTAACCTAACCTATCCTATCCCAGAATCTGTACAGTTCAAGGCAGACGGGAAAGGTGGAAAGGGGGAAAACATGAAGCCTTGTCTGTAATTTAAGTGGCAATGTTAGTACCAAGTTTAAGTAGTCACGGAATAGAAGAAAAGGAAGGAGGAGGAGGAGGGAGAGATGGAAGGGAGGGAGAAGAGGAGGAGGAGGAGGAGGAGGGGAAAAGGAGGAGGCAGTAACTTATGCGGATTTTAAACACCTCTTTCAATGCCAAATTTAAATACCAGCGAAAAAAATGATGAGGAGGAGGAAGAGAAGGAGGAGGAGGAGGAGGAAGGAAGACTTATTTGCACATTATATTTCTTGTTTTAATGTCAGACTTAAACACATACGCAACAAAAGGAGGAGGAGGAGGAGGAGGAGGAGGAGGAGAAGGAGGAAGAAGAGGAGGAGGAGGAGGACCTATGATGCCTCCCCTTGCATGGCCTCTCTGCCTACGCGAAAGGTGTGTGTGTGCGTGTGTGTGTGTGTGTGTGTGTGTGTGTGTGTGTGTGTGTGTGTGTGTGTAGGTGTGGTCGGCGTGATAGGTTGATGGGGTGGGCGGGACGCTGGCATAGGTGATGGGGGGGGAGGGGGGAGAGGAAGGGAGGGAGAGAAGGAAGGGAGAAAAGGGAGGAAAGTGTATGGGAGATAAAAGAGAAAGAGAGAAAGAAAGAGAGAGAAGAATAGGAAGAATGCTTAAGAGAGAATGGAAGAGAAGGGGAATAAGAACAGAAGAGAAATTAATAGGGACTTGGAGGAGGAGGAGGAGGAGGAGGAGGAGGAAAAGGAAGTGAGGAAGATGAAGGAAGACGAATGAGAGAAGGAAGGGAAAACAAGAGGGATTAGGAGGGAAAGGAAAAGTAGAAAGAAAGGAAGAGAAAAAGAAGAGAAAGAAAGGAGAAAAGGAAAAGAAAGAAAAACAAAGGAAGGAAAAATAGCACGGATTTCGATGAGGAGGGAAGAAAAAAAACGAAAGAAAGAAAGAAAGAAATGGAGAGAAAAGAATAGATGAGGTATGAGGTATGGAGAGAAGAGAAGGAAGAGAGGAGGAGGAGGAGGAGGAGGAGGAGAGAAAAATGAATGGAGAAAGACAAGGAGAGAGAGAGAGAGGGAGAAAGAGACAGAAGGGTGAAGGGAGGAAGGGAGAGAAAGAGAGAGAGAGAGAGAGAGAGAGAGAGAGAGAGAGAGAGAGAGGGAGAGAGAGAAATATTAATGAGATGAGTGGGTGGAGGCATGGAGGAATAAGTGAGGGGGAGAGGGAGGGAATTAATGAGTGAAGGATGGAGGGAAGGGAGGAAGGGAGGGAAGGGAGGAAGGGAGGGAGGAAGAACTCAGAACCGTGGGAATACAAGGGAATCTGAAGGCCACACACTAAGGAAGGGAGGGAAGGGAGGTAAAAGGGAGAGAAGAGGGAGAGAAGGGAGATAAGGAGGAGGGAGGAAGAGATACACAGATTATAAGGGAGGAGGAAAGACGTGGAAGGAGGGAGAGATGAGGGAGAGAAAAGAAGAAAAGAAGGGAGGTAAAGGGGAGAGAAGAGGGAGAGAAGGGAGATAAGGAGAAGGGAGGAAGAGATACACAGATAATAAGGGAGAAGGAAAGACGTGGAAGAAGGGAGAGAAGAGAGAAGGAAAGAAGGGAGATAAGGAAGAAAAGGAAGAATGTGGGATGGAGAGAAAGGAAAAAAAAGGAGGGGAGAGGAAGGAGGAGGAGGAGGAAAAGAAGGGGGTAGGGAGAGACAGAGAGAGAGAGAGAAAGAGAGGAAGGAAGAGAGAGAGAGAGAGAGAGAGAGAGAGAGAGAGAGAGAGAGAGAGAGAGAGAGAGAGAGAGAGAGAGAGAGAGAGAGAGAGGAGAGAAAAGGAGGAGGAAAAGAGAGAGAGAGAGAGAGAGAGAGAGAGAGAGAGAGAGAGAGAGAGAGAGAGAGAGAGAGAGAGAGAGAGAGAGAGAGAGAGAGAGAGAGAGAGAGAGAGAGAGAGAGAGAGAGAGAGAGAGAGAGAGAGAGGGGAGGGGAGGAAGCAAATCAAGGTAAGCTGAGGTATGACCCGTGACCTCTATTCCACGGGTCATGCACCCCTGCCAATGGGCCTTACGTGGTCAGGGAGGGCGTGGCGAGGGCGTGGGCGTGGGGGAGGGGGGGGAGGGGGGAGGGTAGGGCCAAGGTCTTAAGGAGGTCGTGAAGTTTAAGGTTCGTGAAGAAAAGACTGAATTTCCCAGGTGAGAGAGAGAGAGAGAGAGAGAGAGAGAGAGAGAGAGAGAGAGAGAGAGAGAGAGATTTCTAATATTCCTTCCTTTCTTCTTTCATTCTTTCCTTCCTTCCTTCTTTCCTTCCTTCCTTCCTTCCCTCCTTCCTTCTTTCATTCCCTAATTCCTTCCCTTCTTCCTTCTTTCCTTCCCTCCTTCCTTCTTTCCTTCTTTCATTCCCTCATTCCTTCCTTCTTTCATTCTTTCATTCCTTCCTTTCTTCCTTCTTTCCTTTCTTCCTTCTTTCCTTCCCTCATTCCTTCCCTCCTTCCTTCTCTTCTTTCTTCTTTTTTTCTTTCTTCCTTCCTTTCTTCCTTCCTTCCTTCTTTCATTCCCTCATTCCTTCCCTTCTTTCTTTCTTTCTTTCCTTCCTTCTTTTCCTCCTTTCTTTCATTCCTTTCCTCTTTATTTATTTCTCTCCTCCTCTTCCTCCTTCTTCTTTCTCCTCATTCCTTCTCCTCTTCATCTACACACACACACACACACACACACACACACACACACACACACACACACACACACACCATATTTTCCCACATGATTTCCTCCTCTTTATCTTTTCTTTCCACATCCTTACAGCAACTCCATTATCAAGATGCTTTTTTTCCCTTTTCTTTTCCTTTTTTTCCCTTCATCCTCCTTTTTGTATCTTCCTCCCATCACTTTTTCCCCCCCACCTGCTGCCCACCTGTTCCACCTGTTGTCTGCTTTCCGTGTTTTCTTATATAGGGAAAAAAAGAGAAAATTTATTGGTGATACTTTTTTTTTTGCTTTTTTTTTTTTTTTTTTTTTGGGGGGGGGTTGCGGTGGGTCCTTTCCAAACGTATTCTTTTGTGTGGCAATGTGACCCCTATTTTCTTTCCTTCGTTCATTTCTTTCTTTTTTTCTTTCTTTTTCTTCTTTCTCTACATATTTTTAATCAACTTCCTTGGCTTCCTTTTCTTTCTTCCTTTGTTTTTTTTCATTTAATTTTCTTCATATCTTTTTCATTCGTATATCATATTTCGACTCTTCCCTTTTCCTTCTTTACATATTTATTTAGTTTTCTTGGCTTCGCTTTCTATCTTCCTTTTTTTAATTCATTTTTCTTCATTTCTCTCATTCATTCACGCTTTCTTTCCTTCTCTTAACATAATCAATTCGAAAGACAAAAACATCAATAACATCACTAACTCATCAAAATTTACTACTCCATTATTTATGCGCGCAATAAATAAGTGAATGATAAGTTCGACGCAGTAGTAGTAGTAGTAGTAGTAGTAGTAGTAGTAGTAGCAGTAGTAGTAGTAGTAGTAGTAGTAGTAGTAGTAGTAGTAGTAGTAGTAGTAGTAGTAGTAGCATTAGTAGTATTATTACCAACACACACAAAAAAAATAAAGGAAAATATAAAAGAAACAATACAGGCATTATCATTATAACATACAATAAAACTTAAACACTGCAGGCGCTTTAAAATGTTGGACAAAAAAAAGAGATGATTACAGTCGAATGAAAGCCGCAAAGCACGTGTCACACCCTCCCCCTCCCCCTCCTCCTCTTCCTCCTCCTCCCCCCAGAGCGATGACCGGCGGACCGAGGCGAGGAGGAGGAGGAAATGTGGTCACTGCGAGGAAGAAAGAATGAAAGAAGTGCAAGAGAGGAGGAAAAAAAGCAAGAAGTGAAAGTATAGATATTGGCAAAAACACGAGCAGGGAATAAATATGAAAGGCTTTAGTTAGTCGAGAGGCAGAAGAGGACGAGGAGGAGGAAGAGGAGGAGGAAGAAAAGGACGAAGAGAAGAAAGAGGAGGAGGAAGAAAATGACGAAGAGGAGGAGGAGGAGGAGGAGGAGGACGAGCAGGGAAGTAAGGGGAAGAACAGGAGAGGGAAGAGAAGCAGAATTAAAAGCATGCAATAAAGGAGAAGCAGAAGAATGACACGAAGAGGAAACAAGAAGAGGGAAAGGAAGAGGAGGAGGAGGAGGACAAGCAGGGAAGTAAGGGGAAGAACAGGAGAAGGAAGAGAAGCAGAATTAAAAGCATGCAATAAAGGAGAAGCAGAAGGACAAGGAGAGGAAACAAGAAGAGGAAAAGGAAGAGGAGGAGGAGGAGGAGGAGAAGTAGAGGAAAGGGGAGAAACAGGAGTAGAAGAGAAGTAGAATTAAAAAAATGCAATTAAAGAGAAGCAGAAGGACAAGAAGAGGAAGAAGAAAAGGAGAGAAGAGAAGGAAGAGGAGGAAAAGGCTACAAAAAGGGAAAAAAATGATAACAAGAATAAACCCAAGTGAAGAAAAGAAGAAAGAAGAGGAAGAAGAGGAAGAGAAAAAGATGACCGCAACACACACACCTCCATACCTTCTGGGGACAAAACAAACAACACTGTGATCGTTTTCTTCGTAAGTGTTGCTCCGAGGTTTGTGTTCCAGTCACGCAACACGCCCTCTGGACCAGTTTGTTTTGCCTTATGTGTTCGTCCGAGAAGAAAAATGACGCAATACCAGACTATAGCATTGACATAACCCATTACGAGAGGAGGAACACAAAGACACACATAGGAAGAACAAACAACAGCAGACATGATGGTCCTTACGAGGATGTTTGTGACAAGCTACACTATCTAATCAAAGGTGGAAGATGAAGGACAGCAAAGGAGGAGGAGGAGGTGGAGGAGGAGGAAGAGAAGGAGAGGAGAGGAGGAGGAGGAGGAGGAGGAGGAGGAGGAGGAGGAGGATGTAATAGTATTGAAGAGTTTATAGCACTGACCTATACCGCTATAAGAGGAAGAAGAGGAGGAGGAGGAGGAGGAGGAGGAGGAGGAGGAGGAGGAGGAGGAGGAGGAGGAAGTCATGCATCTGATCCGTGACTGCGAGAAGACATGAAGACGTGCGTGCGTGCGTGTGTGTGTGTGTGTGTGTGTGTGTGTGTGTGTGTGTAACCATTTTTTTCTCTTTCATCTTCAACTTGGCGCGATTTTCTGATACGCAAAAATACTCTCTCTCTCTCTCTCTCTCTCTCTCTCTCTCTCTCAGTGGGTGGTATCTTTACGCTTCAGAAAACGCAAAAAATGAGACCGAGAGAGAGAGAGAGAGAGATTGTATATATATTGTCTTTGCGTACTCTCTCTCTCTCTCTCTCTCTTTCACTCTCATTCTCTTTCTTTCCTCCTCTCTCTTTCTCTCCCCTTCTCTCTCTCTCTATTTCTCTCTTATTCTCGTTCTCTTCCTTTCTCTCTCTATTTCCCTACATCTCCTTCTCCCCTAACCTCTCTCTTTCACTCTCACTCTCTTCCTCTCTCCCTCTACACCTGACCTCCTGGAGTTCACCTGTGCTCATTAGCCATCACAGGTTCACAGGTAAGAAAAGTATGTTAAGCGCAGGCCAGGTGAGCGGCGCCTTGCATTCTCATTCTCACACGTTACACATTCTGACACTTTCACTCTGTCACGCCCAACGAACGGTTCACATCTTCGTCCTGTCTTCCTTTTGCTTCCTCTTTCTTCGTCTCCTCCGTTTCGCTCTGGTTCTGAATTTCCATGGTCAGGTTTTTTTTTTTCTTCCCTCTTCCTGTCTTCCTCTTTCTCTCTTTCTCTGCGTCACTGTTTCTGTTTCATTCTTCTCTTTCGTCTTTTTTTCTTTCTTTATTCTCCTTTTTTCACATCTTTTCTTATCTTTCTCTTTTCTTCTTTTCTTTCTTCTTTTTTTTCCTTCTTTTCTTTCTTATCTTTCTTCATTTTATTTTCTTGCTATCTTCATCTCTCTCTCTCTCTCTCTCTCTCTCTCTCTCTCTCTTTCTTTCTATTTTCATCTTCCTCTCTTTCACCTCTTTTTCTGTTCCTCTTTCTTTCTTTCTCATTCTTTTTTCTCTTTCTCTTTCCTTCTTCTCTTTCTCTTCCTCTCTTTCTATGCTTCGCTCTGTTTCTGTATTTCCGTGATTTTTTTTCCCTCTATTTCATTTTCTTTTCTTCCTGTCTTCCTTTCTTTATGTTTCTTTTTCTCCTTTCCGTGATCAAGTTTCCTCTTTTTTTCTCTTTTCTTTCTCTTTTTCATTTTGTTCTCTCCCTTCGATCTACGTTTTTACTTTCTTTTTTTTTCGTAAGGAGGAGAAAAGAAATGCAGAAAATAAAAGAAAGACAGAGAAAAGTAATGCAAAAAACGCATTCATACAAACCCACAATCATGAGGAAAGCCAGAGCGGACGTGAGTGAACGGAGAGGAAAGGAAAAGAACAAAAATGACTAAATGAAGTAAAGAAAAGGTAGAAAAAAATGAAGAAATATATGAAAGGGGAGAACAATAAGACAATGTGTGTGAATACGAAACGGAAAATATAGAAAACAAATAAATAAAAATAAAGAAAAGTTATATTATGAAGCCATGCTAACTTAACCTAACCCAACCTAGCCTAGCCATCCCTAACCTTACCTTACCTCGCCTAACCTTACCTAACCTAACCTAACTTAGCCTTCCCAAACCTTACCTAACCATACCTTATCTCACCTAACCTTACCTAACCTAACCTAGCCTTCCCTAACCTTACCTAACCTTACCTTACCCCACCTTACCTAACCTAACCTAACCTAGCCTTCCCTAACCTTACCTAACCATACCTAACCTAACCTAACCTTACCTCACCTCATCTCACCAAACCTAACCTTACCTTACCTAACCTTACCTCACCTAACCTTACCTTACCAAACCTAACCTCACGTATCACAAATCCCAGCCGCTACCTATGCCCTCCCTACCTGGCCCCCTAATTGCCCCGTGCATACCTGTCATTTGCCCAGGTGAGAATGGCTCCCAGGCCCACCCACTGCCCCAAAAATATCCTACCTGCACACCTCCCTCACTTTCCCTTTCATGTTCTCATTACCGCCTCCTGAAAAACCTTGAGGACTGAGAAAGTACTACCAAGGACTCCGACTGCCATTATTATTATTATTATCATTATTTTTGTTGTTGTTGTTGTTGTTGTTATTGTGGCCTTGTTGATAAGATGTGGATGGAGGTAAAAGAGAGACGCAAGGTGAAGAGTTAAAAAAAAAATAAGGAAATGAGGATACTGGATGCTGAAGGTGAAGATGAAAGAGAGTAAGAAGAAAAAAAAAGAAGTAATGCAGATCTTGGAAAATAAACAAAATACAGAAGCAGGAGGGGGAACAAGAGGAGGAGGAAAAGGAGGAGGAAGAAGAAAAAGATTATGGTAAGAAAAATGACGAAGAGAAACAAATGTTGGGAAAATAAACGAAAAAACAGAATCAGAATGAGGAAGAACAGGAGGAGGAGGAGGAGGAGGA
>NC_066546.1:14822592-14857592 GCF_024679095.1 Eriocheir sinensis | reverse complement strand
AAAAGCCAGACGAACGCCGCGGCCAGAGATGATGTGAGTGTATATGGCACTGCGATGTCCTTATACAGAGAACCGGCCCACTCTTCGATCTCTCTCCCTCTCTCGTACTCTCTCTCCCCTTTCTCTGCCAACCTGTATCACCTTTTCTGAATCTTTGAGGAAATGAATGAACTGCAACTAAAGGTAAACAGTAGTATCGTATTATGGTGTACACTTGACCTTATAAAGAACACACCGACCTCCTCTCCCTCGTACTCTCTCTCTCCCTTTCGCTGCCTACCTGCGTCTCCTCTTCTGAATCTTTGAGGAAATGAATGAATTGCGACTGAAGGTAAATAGTAGAATCGTATTATGGTATACACTTGACCTTATAAAGAACACACCGACCTCCTCCTCCTCCTCCTCCTCCTCTTCTCCTCCTCTCCGTCCTCCTCCTCCTCCTCATCGATCTCCTTTCCTTTCCTTTGCTTAAACTTGAATCATTGAGGAATTGAATTAAATGTAACTGAAGGTATATATAAGTCAGCATCCAACTGTTGTTATATAATGCGCTAGCCTCCTCCTCTCCTTTCTCTCTCTTTCTATCTCTTCTCTTATACTTAAAAAAAAAAGCTCCTCCTAGTCCACCACCCTTCCTCCATATCTCCATTAGTCATCTCCACTCATCTTCTCCCTTCCACCTGGACAAAATAAATACAGCATCCATTCCACCTGCTCCTCCACCTCAGCGTTACTCACCATCCCTTCCACCACCCTTGCCACGTCTTCATTATTCATCTCCACTCCTGATCTCCCTTCCACCTGGACAAAATAAATACAGCATCCATTCCACCTGTTCCTCCACCTCATTAATCATCACTTCCATGCACCTCTCCCTCCTCCTCCACCTTCACCTGTACAAACAAAACAGGTACTTACGAGACTGTGATAAATGAACTGTACAAAACGAAATGGTACATATTATAAAGTTTCCCTCCTTCCTTCCTTCCTTTCTACCTCTCTTCCTTAACTTTTCCTCAAACACTTTTTCCCCTCCTTCCTTCCTTCCTTTCTACCTCTCTTCCTTAACTTTTCCTCCAACACTTTTTCCCTTCTTTCCTTCCCTTTCCTCCTCCTTTTTTCCCTTCCTACTTTTCGTCCTAACCCTCATCCCTCCCTCTCCCCTCATCTCACCCTTCCCAGCATCCCTCTCAGTATCATTACTTATCGTCTCTTTGCATCTCCCAGCACCAAGCCGTTTGCAAGGCTACATAGACGCTCATTCCCTGGTCACGCCCTCTCCCTCTTTGCCGTGATGTGCCAAAGGTGACGCGGGGAAGGGCGGGGTAAGTCGGGCTGAGTCGGGGCGCGGTTAGGGTGGTGGTGGTGATGGTGGTGGTGGTGGTGGAGAGGACGGGGAAGGCAGGGAAGGGTTGGGTGTTGGGTAGCTTATGTTTTGGGTGTGGTGGTGGTGGTGGTGGTGGTGGTTGGGAAGGACTATTTAGGATGTATGTAGGATGTCTGGTGGTGTTGACAGGATACTTAAACTTAGAGGAGGAGGAGAAGGAGGGGAAGGAGGAGAAGGAAGGTGGAAAACAAACACAGAGACAGTAAGGGAGAGAAAAGAGAAACGAAGGAGAGATGGATGATAAACGAGAGGAAAGGCAAAGAAGAGAGAGATGAAAGATAAATAGAGAGAAAAAAAAGAGAAGAGGAAATATGAGGGATAGAAAGAGAGGTAAAAGGAGAGATTGAAGATAAATAAGAGGAAAGACAAACAAGAGATAGAGATGAAGGATAATTGGAGGAAAAAAAGAGAAGAGGAAAGGTGAGGAAAGAGAGAGAGATGGAGATAAAAGTGGAGAAACTTTTGAGGTGTGGCCGAAGAGGAAATGGAGAGAAGAAAAGATATACAGAAGGAAAAGGAAGGAGAGGGAGAGAGGGGAGGGAAAAGGGGGAGAGGGGGAGGGGGAGGGGGAGGGTCAGCGCTGGACAGGGTCACACTGGGTATGTTTTGTGGGCGTGTCCTGTACTGGTTTGTGTCATGTCCTTGAAAGCCAATTGCATTTCTCTCTCTCTCTCTCTCTCTCTCTCTCTCTCTCTCTTTCTTTATCTATCTATCTATCTATCTAATTATATGAATCCCTGCAGTACAAACACTTAATTAACTAGAAAGAGAAGGCCAATTAATCTCAAACCAACTCAGCGATTACTGTAAAAGACTAATTAAAGTTTCTATGTAATTAAGAAAGACTGCAAAACCCACTAATGACACACCCTCTTAATGAGCTGTTTTCCGTTCATTATTTAACCACTAATGTCTTTTCTCTCTTCTTAATTTCGTTTTTTTCTTCCTAATTCTCCTTTCCTCTGTTTTGATGTTGTTTTGAAGTATATTTTCCTCCTCCTCTTTCTCCTTCGTTCCTTCCTCTTCTTCTTCCTACTACTTCAATTTCTTCTCTTCCAGTCTCTCTTTCTTTATTCTTCTCTTCATTTCTTCCATATTTTCTCTTCTTCTAAATCTCTCCTTACTTTTTGACATCACTTTCAAGCATACTCATTCCTCCTCCTCCTCCTGACCCTCCTCCTCCTCCTCCTCCTCTTCCTCCTTCTTGCGGACGTGTAATTTAGTAAAGGTTTCTAGAGCAAACAATTTTACGGTCCTCACAGGTGTTACCCTTACCTGGAAACTCCCCTACACCTGGAGCCCACGTGCCGCCAGGTGTGTCAGGAGGAGGAGGGGGAACACAAAGGAACACAAAGGAAGAACAACCAACAGCAGACATGATGGTCCTTTCGAGGCTTATTGTGACAAGCTACACTAACTATCTAATCAAAGGTGGAAGATGAAGGACAGCAAAGGCGAAGGAGGAGGAGGAGGAGGAGGAGGAGGAGGAGGAAAAGAGAGCGGTCATTTGTACCACGCTCACCTTGTTTAGTAATCACGTTGAGATAAAGTAAATCTCTCTCTCTCTCTCTCTCTCTCTCTCTCTCTCTCTCTCTCTCTCTCTCTCTCTCTCACCTGTGCCCCTACCTGTCCGTCTTGGGATGTCAGTACCCTTTCGCAAGGATCAATTTTCACTTTCCTTAACCTTAACTCATGAAATTTAGGCATCAAGGCTGGGAGGAGGAGGAGGAGGAGGAGGAGGAGGAGGAGGAGGAATGAGTATGCCGAAAGTGATATCGAAAAGGAAGGAGAGATGAAGAAGGAAGAAAAGAAGAAAGTTAAGAGAAGAAGAAAGGAGAGGCTGGAGGAGAAGAAAAAGAAGAGGAAGAGGAGGAGGAGGAGGAGGAGGCATGGGAGGAGAAGGAGGAAGTAAAGGTAATGGAGGTAATTCGATTCTTCATTACCGCCAAGGCCACTAGAAAGACCTTGCCGGGGTTACACAGATTGTCAAAGGGTCTGGTTGTTACGTCCCTCACTTACAATCCCTTCTTTCACCCCTTCCAATTTACTCCTTCGGCCTTGAGCGTTGAGAGGTGACACCAGAATCATTTGTGTATGTGTGCGTGTGTGTGTTTGTGTGTGTCGCTTTGTCATGTTTTCAGGATCTTTTTTTCCCCTTCAAGACGCGTCGGTCCGTGAACCACGAACAAAAAAGGAAGGCTCGGTTTGTTGGTCGCGGTAATTGTAGGTTTGGGCTTCGATGGGTGTTGTTTACGCTCATGCCTTTTCGTGGATCCGTGTTTTCTTGTCTATTAAATCCATTACGCAATCCTTTTTTCTCTTTCTTAGCCAAACGAACAAGAAAAAGATGATTAGAAGGACATGGGGAGGATTAGTTCTGATATCCTTCCCTTGTTTTTAAGCTTGTCTCCTTCACGTTATCCCTTTTTCTTTCTTAGTCAAATGAACAAGAAAAAGATGATTAGTAGGACATGGGGAGGAATAGTTTTGATATCCTTCCCTTTTTTTTTAGCTTCATGTCTCTGTGTTTATTAGATCCTTCAAGTTCTTCTCTTTTCTCTTTCTTAGTCAAATAAACAAGAAAAAGCAGATTAGGAGGAAATTGACGTCAAGGAATAGTTTTGATATCCTTCCCTTTTTTTTTAGCTTCGTGTCTCCGTGTCTATTATAACCTTCACGTTGTCCTTTTTTCCTCTTTCTTAGTCATATAAACAAGAAAAAGATGATTAGGAGGACATGGGGAGGAACAGTTTTGATATCCTTCCCTTTTTTTTTAGCTTCATGTCTCCGTGTCTGTTATATCCTTCACGTTCTCCTTTTTCTCTCTTTCTTAGTCAAATAAACAAGAAAAAGCTGATTGGGAGGAAACTGACGTCAAGGAATAGTTTTGATATCCTTCCCTTTTTTTTTAGCTTCGTGTCTCCGTGTCTATTATATCTTTCACGTTCTCCTTTTTGCTCTTTCTTAAGGTTCATATTAATTAACCTAACATAAGGGTCACCTGGACTTTAACTGTACATTATTAAAGCTGCCGTTTCTTTCTTTAATCCTTTGTCTCTCACGGCACACACACTACACACGACGTTGTTGACATTAGGCCATTTAAAGTCCATATCACCTTATTTAACTTGAGGGTCACCTGAGCTTCACCTGTATATTATTAAAGCTGGCACGAGTTACAAGTTAGCCATACCTTTCTTCCTTACTCTTTTGCCACACACACGTTGTTGACATAAGGCCATTTAAATTAAGGTCCATATTACCTTACTTAACTTGAGTCACCTGAGTTTCACCTGTATATTATTAAAGCTGGCAAGGGTTACAAGTTAGCTATACCTTTCTTCCTTACTCTTTTGCCACACACACGAAGTTGTTGACATAAGGCCATTTAAATTAAGGTCCATATTACCTTACTTAACTTGAGTCACCTGAGTTTCACTTGTATATTATTAAAGCTGGCAAGGGTTACAAGTTAGCTATACCTTTCTTCCTTACTCTTTTGCCTCACACACGAAGTTGTTGACATAAGGCCATTTAAAGTCCATATCACCTTACTTAACTTGAGGGTCACCTGAGCTTCACCTGTATATGATTAAAGCTGGCAAGAGTTACAAGTTATTCATACCTTTCTTCCTAACTCTTTTGCCTCACACACGAAGTTGCTGACATAAGGCCATTAAAAGTCAATATCACCTTACTTTACCTGAGGGTCATCTGGACATTACCTGTACTTTTAAGACCGTCATGCTGCCCCGCCCTACTCGAGTCCTCCCTCACGACAACCCACAAATTAAAGGCATTGAGAAACACACGGTTGGTAGTTCCCTGTTTTTCTCTCTATCTCCTTCCTCTCTCTCCTCATTCGTGTAGCTGTAATTTAATAGACTTTTTATACGCTCCGCCCAGCCCCTCGGCCCGTGCATTGTTGTGGGAATAATGAATGGTATATAAGTATTTAGGTGTTGCAACCCTCACCCCAGCGGGAATCGAAGTGGGGCTACCTCCTTACACAGCGGTCACCCGAACCACTCAGCCACCATCACCACTATCAGCACCACCACCACCACCACCACCTTACCAACCCTACCACAACCATACTTATGCCATCCCCTCCACCACCACCACCACCACCACCACGGACGAAGTCAAGGACGTGGCTTTCTTGCCTAAACGCCCTACCCCCCGTCCCCCCTTCGAACCCCGACCCAGTCTAGTCACGCCGCATCTAAAGGGTAGACGGAGGAGGAATAAACAAGGATTGGGCGTGAAAGTTTACCTGTGCCCGGGAGCAATTAAGAAGGACAGGTGTGTTTGTCTGTGTGTGTGTGTGTGTGTGTGTGTGTGTGTGTGTGTGTGTGTGTGTGTGTGTGTGTGTTGAGGTGCACGCAACACTCTCTAAGCTTCATCAAAAGTGTTACATCACACACACACACACACACACACACACATACACACACACACACACACACACACACAGGTTAAGATATTGCCACTATAAACGTACATGCCGCCTTGAATTTAGACTAGAGCAATTTTCGTAACTTTCTGACCGCACGCCCCCCTCCCCCCCCCCTCACACACACACACAGCGCAACTCACAACAATAACAAATGTCTCACCGCCGCCTGATATTGCAACCATTTGGGCGAAGAAAAAAAACACCACCAACAATTTGAAAGAAAAACACCGACATTTTACTTTTTTTTACTTCTCCCGAGATTACATCACTCTAAGACACACACACACAGACACACACACAGACACACACACACACACACACACACACACAGGGAGGGAGGGAGGGAGGGAAGGAGAGAGAGAGAGAGAGCTATGTAGACAGATGGAGGAAAAAGTGGAAAAAAAATGGAAATGTGAAAGAAAGATAAAAAGAGGAAGAAGAAAAAGAAGAGGAAAAGGAAAAAGGGAGAAACAGTTATGTCAGAGGAAAGAGAAAGGTGGGAAGAGATATTGAAAAAGGGAGCAAAAAGGAAATTGAGAGAAAAAAGAGAGAGTATAAGCATTTCCTCTCTCTCTCTCTCTCTCTCTCTCTCTCTCTCTCTCTCTCTCTCTCTCTCTCTAAACATAGGTGAGAAGATTTATTGTATAAGTTTTCTGTTCCTGGAAGAAGGGCGGGAAAAAGTAACATTTGAGAGAGAGAGAGAGAGAGAGAGAGAGAGAGAGAGAGAGAGAGAGAGAGAGAGAGAATAATAGGACATGAGTGATAACAACTTTGATCTCTATCTTAAACAGGTGTGTGTGTGTGTGTGTGTGTGTGTGTGTGTGTGTGTGTGTGTGTGTGTGTGTGTGTGTTTATAAATAAAAATCACTATAAGAAAAATCATCGCAACGGTATAATTTTCACTTCAATTCTTTTATAAAAACGATCTGGAAATATACATTGATTCTAAGACCACTCCCCATTTTCTTTATATAGATTTACGTTCTCTGAAACTTATCTAATTTGCTTCACCTCCCCTTCACTTTATTTCTTTACTTTATCATTTTTACACTCCCTCCGTTCACCTCCTTCCGTTCACCTCCCTCACTTTCTTCAATTCTCACCCATCTATTTTCCTTCATCTCCATCCCTTCCCTTCATCTCTTTCCTTTGTACAGTCCCTTCCTTACCTCTCCCATTATTTCCTTTCTATTATTACACTCCTTTTCACCTCTCTCATTTTCTTCAGTTCTCACCCATCTATTTTCCTTCATCTCCATCCCTTCCCTTCATCTCTTTTTCATTTTTACACTCCCTTCTTTACCTCTCCCATCATTTCCTTTCTATTATAAATTATCACACTCATTCTTTTCATCTCCCTCTTCACTTCCTCTTAATTTTTACTCTCTCCTTCCCTTCACCTTCCTCCCTTCCCCACCCTCCATCACTTTCTTAAACTCTCACTTTATCGGCACACTCAAAACGCAACAAAGCTAACTTAATTAAGAAAGCGAACAGGACACTTTCCCTCGGGAGCAGCGAAGCGAGGCGAGGCGAGGCACCGACACCGAGCCGCGACACAACACTGCTTCGCGCTTCACTGTCTCGTCACCTGCCTCGCCCCCTGCTGAGCCAATCACTGGGAGAACATAATGAACACGAGGCGAGCTTTCTACGCCCCTCGGCCCTGCATGTCCTGAAGGAGAGATAGAGGAAGAGGAGGAAACACGGACGAGTAAGCAGCAGAAAGTCTGGGATTAGAGATACAGGAAAACGGAACAAAAAAATGATTGAGAGAAAAAGAGAGTGGATACAGGCATTTCCTCTCTCTCTCTCTCTCTCTCTCTCTCTCTCTCTCTTCACTCCTGACCCAGCCAAGTGCCGATCGATGCGATTCTTAAAGGAAGCAGGAAGGCTGTTCTAGTGGCGGACGACTCAGTTCGAGAAATAACTCCTTGCGATGTATGTACGAAGGAAGGGATTAAAAAACTAAAACTAAACGAAAGAAAAACTAAAACGAGGAAAGAAAACACAGCGAAAATAAGGGAAGGATAAAAAAAAAACTAAGACACAATGAAAGTCTGTCTGTCTCTGCCTGTCTGTGTCTATCGGAATTCATAATAAGAGGAAGGAATAAAAACTGAGATAAACAAAGGAAAAAAGAAAGAAAACACAGAAAAACAAGGCAAAAGTGAAGGAAGGAATACCAAACAGAACTATAGAGAAACAAAGAAAGAGAAACACAAGGAAGGAAAGTCAGTCTGTTGCCGGAGTTCATCGTAAAAGGAAGGGAAAAAAATTAGGTAAACAGAGAGATAGAAAACACAGAAAAACAAGGCAAACGTGAAGGAAGGAATACCAAACAGAACTATAGAGACACAAAGAAAGAGAAACACAACGAAGGAAAGTTAGTCTGTTGCCGGAGTTCATCGTAAAAGGAAGGGAAAAAAATTAGGTAAACAGAGAGATAGAAAACACACAGAAAAACAAGGCAAGAGTGAAGGAAGGAATACCAAACAGAACTATACAGAAACAAAGAAAGAGAAACACAAGGAAGGAAAGTCAGTCTGTTGCCGAGGTTCATCGTAAAAGAAAGGAGCAAAACCGAAGCATCGAGGCTCACGTTCCATCATATTCTCGCCAGACTCATAAACTGACTTACGACTGGAGGAAGAGGAGGAGGAGGAGGAGGAGGAGGAAAGTGGCGGAAAATTAGTATTCATGTTGAGTAGTCTGCTTTCCATCCTGAAGGAAGAGAGAGAGAGAGAGAGAGAGAGAGAGAGAGAGAGAGAGAGAGAGAGAGAGAGAGGGGGTTGATTTTTATGTTGTGTGGGAGATCTTGAGAGGATAAGGTCAAGAAGAGGAGGAGGAGGAGGAGGAGAAGGAGGAGGAGGAGGAGGAGGAGGAGGAGGAGGAGGAGGAGGAGGAGGAGGAGAAGGAAGTAATACGCGGAAGGAATTGCGGTAAGGAAAGGAGAGAGAGAGAGAGAGAGAGAGAGAGAGAGAGAGAGAGAGAGAGAGAGAGAGAGAGAGAGAGAGAGAGACAGAGAGAGAGGAGAGAGAGAGAGAGAGAGGAGGAGAAGAGAGGAGAGGAGGAGGAGGAGAGAGCGAGAGAGAGAGAGAGAGAGAGAGAGAGAGAGAGAGAGAGAGAGAGAGAGAGAGAGAGAGAAAGGAGTTAAGGAGGGTCATATAGGACACTGCTTCTCTTCTCTCTCTCATCCTGTCCAATAAAAGCTTTCCAGAGAGAGAGAGAGAGAGAGAGGAAAATGATAGACAGACCCACTTTCAACACGTTACGAAAACAGACAGACAGACAGACAAGTGGTCGTGATCTGTTCATTATTTTTTTTCCTTCCAAGACTAAGAAAATAAAGAGAAAGCAAAACAAGAAAAGTGACGTAGTGAAACAAAGATTGATAGACAGAAAATGACAGAATAGAAGAAAAAAGAAATGTGAAAAAAATAAGAGAAAGGCACACACACACACACACACACACACACACACACACACACAGGACTGTCACTCAGCCTTAAGAACCAGCACATCCATCACACGCAATGCACTCAACCCACAATCATGTGTGTGTGTGTGTTTGTGTGTGTGTGTGTGTGTGTGTGTGTGTGTGTGTGTGTGTGTGTGTGTGTGTGTGTGTGTGTGTGTGTGTGTTTACGTAGGTTTATGTTAGAAAGACTATTCATATAACTTAAAAAGAGAGAGAGAGAGAGACTGGCCTGATAAATCACCAACTAGATTACTATTTGCCTCTCTCTCTCTCTCATCCATATTACTGCCATTTCCCTCCTTATTCATATTTATTTACAATGATATATTTTACTAATAACTAATACACTTTTTTAACTATTTATTTCCTCTTTATTTAATTAATTATTTATTTATTTATCTATTATTTTTGTGTTCGTATTTTCAGTTTTGTTTGATTTATATTACGTTCTAGTTTAGTGTTAATGGGCAGAAGTAATAGTAGTAGTAGTAGTAGTAGTAGTAATAGTAGTCATTACAAAAGCCATATATCTACTTTATGAGAGAGAATGAGAACAGCAGAAACACATACGCACACACAATATCCACTATAGGCCTAAGCGCTATATAAGGATGCAGAGGCCTAAGCTAAGAGGCCCGAGAGGAGGAGGAGGAGGAGGGAAGAAATGAAGGGAAGGAGGAGAGATGCTTCTTCTAAATGAGCTTCACTAGATGATGAATGAGAGAGAGAGAGAGAGAGAGAGAGAGAGAGAGAGAGAGAGAGAGATTATGGCTCTTTTTTCATTGCTATTCTTGTTTTGCTGATGTTACTATTGCTACTAATACTACTTATACTAATACTAATACAACAACCTATACAATAACAAAACATCTCTCTTCCTTCTTCTCCTTCTCCTTCTCCTCCTCTTCTTTTTCTTCGTCCTTTTCCTCCTCCTCTTTCAGTTTGTCTTCATTCTCTTCTCAAGTCTTCAATTTAACCTATCTTCTTTTCCTCCTCCTTCTCCTCCTCTTTCTTGTTATCAATTATTCCTCCTCCTTTTATTTTTCTTTCTTATCTTAATCAGTCCATTCAACAAGGCCTCCTCCTCCTCCTCCTCCTACTACTACTACTACTACTACTACCACCATCACCACTGTTACCAAGACCAGGCCATTGCATTCATCTTCTATGGGAGGGTGTGGGAGCGAGGCCCTTGGGTTGGGGTCACGTTGGGCAATGGTTGGTCTGGTCATGACTTAGTTGGGCCGTGCTCGGAGCTGGATTGTAATAATTTAACGTGGGATGCGTGCTGAGAAGTGTGACATTGCCCTATATATTGGTTGTTTTTGCCTTTCCTCTCTCTCTCTCTCTCTCTCTCTCTCTCTCTCTCTCTCTCTCTCTCTCTCTCTCTCTAAATAAGTTAAGTAAGCGAGGAAAAAAAAAAGTAAGATTAAAATGGAAGAGAAGAAGAAACGTAAGATCAAAAGTGAAATAAAAAAAAGAGGAAAAAATAATAAACAATGATAAGAGAAGAGAATTGAGATGAAAAATTAAATAAAAGGAAATAATGAAGAAAATGCAATGTGTATATGTGTGTGTGTGTGTGTGTGTGTGTGTGTGTGTGTGTGTGTGTGTGTGTGTGAGATGAGGTCAGGTCAATCCAGGTCAAACAAGTCAAGCTGGGTTGGGTCACGTTTATTCCTGCCTTACTTCTCCTCTTGACCATCTCCTCCTCCTCCTCCTCCTCCTCCTCCTCCTCTTTTTTTTTCCTCCTTAAATTTAACTTCATTCTCTTTTCTCAACTCTTCAATTTAACGAATCTTCTTTTCCTCCTTCTCTTCCTCCTTTTTTTACTTTTTCCTAATCATCGTTCTTATCTTTTAACATTTCTCTATTCTATTCTTTCAATTCGTCAATTCAACCAATCTTCTTCTTTTCCTCTTTATCACTTCCTCCCTTTCCTCCAGCTCCAACTTTTTCCATTCTTTTCTCAATCAGTCCATTCAACCAGTCTTCCTCCTCCTCCATTACTCCTCTCCTCCTCCTCCTCCTCCTCCTCCTCCTCGTCTTCCTTTCTCCGGCATTAAGGTCAAGTCTGATATCAGGTTTTACATAATTCCTTCTCACTCTCACTATTTATATATAACTGTGCGGTGTGCGGGGCGAGCCAAGTGTAGAGAAGGAGGATGCTGCAAGTGTTACGATGCTCCGTCTCTCTCTCTCTCTCTCTCTCTCTCTCTCTCTCTCTCTCTCTCTCTCTCTCTCTCTCACACACACATTTCCTCTTCATTATTTTACTCTATTTCTATATCTCAACCCCTTTTTCCGTTTTCTTTTTAGTAACGTAAGTAAACAAAAGTCATATTCACGCCTGGCGCTTCTATTTTTTTTTTTTCGTTCTTACCTTTTAACTTTACTTTATTATTGTTTTTATTATTGTCATTATTATTTATATAGCGAAAGAGACAGTTCGAAGACATATAATGAAGACGTGGAAAAGAAAATTACTTATGCAACACAAACAACAGAAAAGTTTTGAAAATATCACTGGGTTGGAAAAGTGTCGACCTATTATTATTATTATTATTATTATTATTATTATTATTATTATTATAGTAGTAGTAGTAGTAGTAGTAGTAGTAGTAGTAGTAGTAGTAGTAGTAGTAGTAGTAGTAGTAGTAGTAGTAGTAGTAGTAGTAGTAGTAGTAGTAGTAGTAGTAGTAGAAGAAATAGTAGTAGTAGTAGTAGTAGTAGTATCATTATTATTATTATTACTATTACCTAACTTTCCAAAACCTGTATTCATTTCATTCCCACTTCTTGCATTTTACTTCCTTGCTGTAAATTAATGAACACGACTTCTACTCCTTCCTTAACACCACACTATAATTATTCAACACTTCGCTTACTAAGGAATTCCAAAACTTGTGTTCATTTCCACCTAACTTTTTTTGTGTACCAGTATTCATTTCAATCCCACTTCTTGTATTTTAGATCCCGATAATTAATAAACATGATTTCTACACATTCCTTAACACTACTCTATAATTATTCAACGCTTCTATTATTTTAAGGAATTCCAAAACCCGTGTTCACTTCTACCCAATTATTTATCTCCTTTACATGAATAAGCTCACTTTCTATTCATTCCCAACGCGTGCTACTACTACGTTCATTTCTCCTTTTTTTTTAATTAGTTAACATCATTTTTTTACGGCATTCCAAAACTCGTGTTCAATTCTACCTAATCTTGTCTCTAATCTTCTTGAATAAACTCAATTTCTATTAATTCCAAACGCGAGTGTTACTACTGCGTTCATTTCTCCTTTTATATACTACACACGAGTTTCTTCCCATCATTTTCTCTCTTCTGTACATCAATAATCTCAAAATCTATTCATTCCCAACACGAGCGTAACTACTACGTTCATTTCTCCTTTTATAATACTACACACGAGTTTCTTCCCATCTTTTTCTCTCTTCTGTTCATCAATAATCTCAAAATCTATTCATTCCCAACACGAGCGCAACTACTACGTTCATTTCTTCTATTTTTTATACAACCCACATGTTTCAAACCACCCTTTTTCTCTCCCTTGTGCATGAATAAACAAAATTTCTATTCACTCCCAGTGCTTGCTACTACTACGTCTCCTTTTTATACTACATACAAGTTTATCGAGGCCACATTTCTCTCTTTTACTCTCTCATTTGCATCAATAAACTCAATTTTCTATTCATTCCCGACGTTTATTTCCTCTTTTTCACAATGCACACACGTTGATCGAGCCCTTGGCCTATACCGCTGGTTGTCAGTTCATTCCCAAAGCGCGTGCGCCGACTACGTTCATTTCTACTTTTTATACTACACATAAGTTTATCGAGCCCACCTTTCTCACTTTTTCTCTCTCATTTGCATCAACAAACTCAATTTTCTGTTCATTTCCGACGCGTGTGTTCTTACTACCATCATTCCTCCTTTTTATACTACACACACGTTGGTCGAGCCCACCTTTCTCACTTTTTCTCTCTCATTTGCATCAACAAACTCAATTTTCTGTTCATTTCCGACGCGCGTGTTCTTACTACCATCATTCCTCCTTTTTATACTACACACACGTTGGTCGAGCCCTTGGCCTATACCGCTGGTGGTCAGAGATAGGAAAAAACAAGCATGATAGTGAGAGTCAAAACGAGAACGAGGCATGATTGGAACAAGAATAAACAGGAGCAGAACAAGAACGAAGATAACCATCACGATAAATTACGACAGCGCCAAGGTGAACGCTGGTGCTCTTTTTTTTTCTTTTCTTTTTTCTTTTCTTTTCTTGACGTCTTTTTTTTTTTTTTTTTTCCCTTGCTGTACCACCCCACCCCACCACCACCACCACCGCCGCCTTCTTCGTTGCCTTCTCACCTAATCTTCCCTTTCACAGCTCGAAGGAAAGTTAGTCTTGCACGCAATATTAAGACCCACACACGCACACACGCACGCCTGTCACCCCCCTCAAAAAAAAAAATAAGATACACGCAAACTACATCGTTTTCTTCTTCGCATTCATTTTCTTTACCATTCATTCATTTTCTTTAGTAACACAAGCATGACTTATTGACCAAAAAATAATTTACACACAAACTACATAAATTTTTCTTCCTCGCATCTTATTTTCTTTACCTCTGATTCATTTTCTGTAGTAAAACGTGCATGACTTATTGACCAAAAAATAACTTACACACAAACTACATCAATTTTTCTTCTTCGGATCTTATTTTCTTTACCTCTATTTCATTTTCTCCATTAACACGTGCAAGACTTATTGAATATATTACTCTAACACGTTGCATTCTCGTTTATATGTATATTTATAACTAATGCTCGTTCTTATGCATTCTATATTCATTAAACTCAAACCATCAACTCTCTATTGCTTCATTTCGTATTGATTGAACTTGTAACATCCATGGTCTTTTTACTGTACTTCTTAATGCTTAAACTCATATCAACTTTTTTTTACAGCAAAGGAGACAGTTCAAGGGCGTAAAAAAAAGAAAAAACATATTAAAGAAAAAAAGCCCGCTACTTACTGCTCCTGAATAGAGTACAGAGGAGTGGCCAAAAAGAGAGGTCAATTTCGGTCAATCACTGCTCCTTTTGCTATATTTCGCATTTATTAAACATATAAGACCAGTTCTCTTCTTCCCCCATTCCGTATTGGTTAAATCTGCATTATTATTTGGGCATCACAGTTTCCGCAATGCATATCGATAAGGCGTTACGCAAATTAGGATAAACTCAACACACACACACACACACACACACACACACACACACACACCCGATCTTCATTTCTCCTCGCATATATTTTCTCGCGGATTTCATGCTCTGATTTCTCTAATGTTGTGTATCGCTTTCATAACCTCTTACTGCACCGCCTCCTTACCTAAGAATCCTTTTGAGTTCACCAATAACGTAGTATCTCCTTTTTTTCTGCGTCTGTGTTCTATTTCTTGTTTGTTGGGGATCAGCTTCGTAAATCTTACACCAAAACCTTACCTAAGAATCCTTTTGAATTCACCAATAACGTAGTATCTCCTTTTTTTCTGCGTCTGTGTTCTATTTCTTTCATAGGTTTACTTATTGCTGGGGATCAGGCTTATACGTCTTACAGCGAAGCCTTGCCTAACAATACCTTTTAAGATCACAAATACCTCAGTTTCCCTTTTTTCTGCGTCCGTGTTCTATTTCTTTCACAGGTTTACTTATTGTTGTGAATCAGGCTTATACGTCTTACAGCGAAGCCTTGCCTAACAATACCTTTTAAGATCACAAATACCTCAGTTTCCCTTTTTTCTGCGTCCGTGTTCTATTTCTTTCACAGGTTTACTTATTGCTGGGGATCAGGCTTATACGTCTTACAGCGAAGCCTTGCCTAACCACACCTTTTAAGAACACAGGTACCTCAGCTTCCTTTTCTTCTGCGCATATTATTTCATTCATAGGTTTTCTTAATGTTGGGATATCAGCCTCATACGTCTTACCTAACAATACCTTTTAAGTACACAAATACCTCAGTTTCTCACATTTTTCTCTGTGTGTTTCGTATAAGTATTTCGTATGCAGCATCAGTTGTACAGCGAAGCCTTACCTAACCATCCCTTTATAGTACACAAATACCTCAGTTTCTCACATTTTTCTCTGTGTGTTTCGTATTAGTATTTCGTACGCAGCACCGGTCGTACAGCGAAGCCTTACCAAACCATCCCTTTATAGCACACAAATACCTCAGTTTACCTTTTTCCTCTGTGTTTGCGTTCTTTCTTTCCTATTCGCCCATTACACGCTATAATCTTCACCTTTCATCAATTTTCTCCAGTAACTCGTGCAAGAACAGTTTAATCAACAGAGAAGAACGAGCATATTTGTAACACTAACGCTCGTTCTTCTCTATTACGTTTTGATTAAACTTGCAACAGAAAACGAGGAAAGGTTAGAGTCCATCCTTACCTAACCATTCCTTTTAAGCACACGCATATCTCAGTCTCCCTTTTTCTTCCTGTTCTCTATTTCGTATTCCCTCCAGTGCAATACAAAGCCCATTACCTCACTAAACAGAAAACGGGGAAAGGTTAGAGTCCATCCTTACCTAACCATTCCTTTTAAGTACAGGCATATCTCAGTCTATCTTTTTCTTCCTGTTCTCTATTTCGTATTCCCTCCAATGCAATTCGAAGCCAATTACCTCACTAAACAGAAAACGGGGAAAGGTTAGAGTCCATCCTTACCTAACCATTCCTTTTAAGTACAGGCATATCTCAGTCTCCCTTTTTCTTCCTGTTCTCTATTTCGTATTCCTATTACCTCACTAAACAGAAAACGGGGAAAGGTTAGGCCCCGTTCACACCGTGCCGACTCTGGGCCACGACAACCCAGCGACTTTTAGATCCCCTTCACACTGTGCCAACTCAACATCCGGCGATCGTTTCTAGACCTCTTTCCGACCAAGTGCGACCCTTTCACATCAACATTTCACACCAAAGACCTCGTGTACCCTGAGTCGCTGGGTTGTCGTGGCCCAGAGTCGGCACAGTGTGAACGGGGCCTTAGAGTCCATCCCCAACACGAAGGCCTCGATTCAAAGCGGACGGTCACCTGGTGGTCAGACATGAAACTAAATGCCCGTTGCGTGTAGGAAAGGAAGAGAAATATGAGGCAGTTACATTCTATCCGCGGCACGAAGATTGAGACGTATGTGTGTGCCGATAACCTTTAGAGAAACGCCGAGAGGGGGAACTTAAAATATAAATAACCTTCGAATAGAGGCTAGAAAATGTATATGTATAAAGTGAACGCGCACAAACACACACACACACACACACACACACACACACACACACACACACACACACACACACACACACACACACACACACACATACAAAAAGAGGATAATGATTCAAGTAAGATAACCAAGATATATGTAGGAAGGAATGAAACTGGGAGAAGAAAGAGAGAAGGAGGAAAGACAAGGAGACAGGAGGGAAAAGAGGAAGAAAGAAGACAAAAGAGAGAGAAGAGGAAAACTGCCAATAAAAATACAGTAGGTGATTTTCTTGTAGTGAAAGAAATCGAGGTATTAGCAAAATATATACAAAAAACAAACAGAAAAAACTAAAAAACGAAAACAAACCAAAACAAAAGAGGAAGGAGAGGAAAATCGCAACAAAAAAAATTAGTGGATTTTTTTCTAGTTAATGAGATATAACGAAGAAATAAACAATATATATATATTAAAAAAAAAACAGAAAACACAATTAAAGACAGAACTTGCTAAAGGAAAAAAGAGTGAGTTTATACAGTCCAAGAAATTATTATAAAAAAAATACACACATCAAAGCAAAAACTGAAAGGTGCGACAGGTAACAAAAAGACTGATGCGTGCGGGAGCCTTGAGGTTAATGAGCAGGTGTGTGTCCCAGCCGCTCCCAGGTAAGCGGCAGTCACAGGTGAGGCCAAGGAAAGGTCCGATCCAGTTTGAGAGTCGTTCGAGAAATTACATCACTGAGGGAGGAAGGAAGGAGGGAGGAGGGAGGAGTAAGAGAGAAGAAGAGGAAGTAAGAAAGGGGAGAAAAAGAGACATAGAGAGTGAAGGAGGAAGAGAAGAATGAACGAGGAATGAAAGAAGAGAGGGGCAGTAAATAACGAGATAAAAGAAAGGTGTTTGGGTAAGAAAAAAAAGTTAAAAAAATGATGAACAAAAACAAGAATGAAAATAACGAACGAAATAAATAAAGAAGCAATAAAAAAGATGGAAGGAAAGAGAGGAGAAAAAGAAATAAAGGGGAAAAATATAAGAGAGAGAGAGAGAGAGAGAGAGAGAGAGTCAAGCTATTAGTAGTGATTGTAGTGAAGAATGATTGATAGATATGTACTTGTTTTCTCTCTCTCTCTCTCGCTCTCTCTCTGACGTAACCTTGCCAAAAAAAAAAAAACGTTCACTTCATTAAGTTGCGTGTGCGTGTGTGTGTGTGTGTGTGTGTGTGTGTGTGTGTGTGTGTGTGTGTGTGTGTGTGTGCTCATTTATTTTTCCTTTCACCGCATTTCCTTCTGTATTGTGTTCTTCTCTTTTTTTCTTTCTTTTTTTCTTTTCATTCTTCTGTCACTTATTGTTTTATTTTCCCCCTCTTTCCTTCGTCTATTGTTTTCCTCTTTCTCACTCGCCTCTGTTCTTGGCTTCCTATTTTTTTCCTCCATCTGCTTCTATCTATCTATCTATCTATCTATCTATTGTGTCTTTGTATACGTGTCTTTTATTTTCTTCTTTTCCTATTCCATTGTCTTCTCTTGCACTATGATCGCCTAATTCTCCCTTTCTTTCTTTCTTTCTTTCTTTCTTTCTTTCACTCACACTGTTCCCTTGGCATTCCATTGTCCTCCTCGGCCTATCCTCTTTTATTGCTACTCTTTACCTGTATTTATTACGTCCCCTTACGCCCATATTAAAGATAGGTAGATGAATATACAGACAAATAGATAGGTAGATGGGTGGATGGGTCCTTGGAAGAATAGATAATAGATTGGTAAATACATATATGCTGAAGCACATAGATAGATAGATATAGATAGATAGATAGATAGATAGTTGGAAAGAAGAACAAATAAAATGCAGATAAATTAACACATAGACGGTGATGCATATAGATAGATAGATAGATAGATAGATAAAAGGATATAGAAAAACAGAAACAGATCCTCACATATATACACACATAAATCAATAAACAGATCGACAAGTATAGTTAGAGAAGACAGACAGACAGACAGACAGACAGACAGACAGAAGCATGCTGAGTTTGCTGCTTGCCGAGTCACAAAAGAATGTCAAATGAAACGCTACGCCCGGAATGACAAATGGAAACGCTGACTGATTTGCTGACTTGCTGACGGTTACCAAACTGCCTGCGTGTGCGTGTGTATTTGAGTGTGTGTGTCTGTCTGGGAAACGCTCAGTGAAACCTTATATTTGTGGTGCTAAAACGAGACTCTTAAAACATGGAGAGCGTGTGTCGAAAGTTCCTAATCTTAAATGAGTGTTTCAGTTTTGTGGAATGAAAGTTTTGTGTGTTGTTTTAAGTTCGTTCCTCTTGGTTTAGAAATCTATAAATGCATATATCTTTAGTTTGAAAAAAGAAAGTTCAACGTTTCAGTTTTGTGATATGAAAATGCTCTCTGTAAATGGGACTTTTTCTTCGTTAATTTGTCGTTCATTTTTATTTCGAGATTCATAAATATATCTTTAGTTTAAAAAAGGAAAGGTGATAGTCTTTTTTAAGTTGTACGCTTCAGTTATGTGATATGAAAACGCTCTCAGTGGGTGTTTTTTCTTCGGTTATTTTTATTTCGAGATTCATAAATATATCTTTAGTTTAAAAAAAAAAGTTGATAGTCTTTTTTAAGTTGAACGCTTCAGTTATGTGATATGAAAACGCTCTCAGTGGGTGTTTTTCTTTGTTCATTTTGATTTCGAGATTCATAAATATATCTTTAGTTTAAAAAAAGAAAGGTGGTAGTCTTTTTTAAATTGTACGTGTCAGTTATGTGATATGAAAACGCATCCGTGGGTGTTTTTTCCTCGGTTATTTTGATTTCGAGATTCATAAATATATCTTTAATTTAAAAAAAGAAAGTTGATGGCATTTTTTGACTTGTACGTTCCAGTTTCAGGTATGTGATATGAAAACGCTCTACGTGGGGTGTTATTTATTTCTTCGTCCATTTTCATTTCGAGATTTATGAATGTATCTTTAGTTTAAAAAAAGAAAGCTGATAGCCTTTTTAAGTTGTACGTGTCAGTTCCGTGATATGAAAACGCTCTCCGTTGTGTTTTTTCTTCTTAGTTCATTTTGATTTCGAGATCCATAAATGTATCTCTAGTTTAGAAAAAAAAGAAAGTTGAGTCTTTTTTTAAGTTGTACGTTCCAGTTTCAGGTATGTGATATGAAAACGCTCTCAGTGGGTGTTTCCTCTCGTTCGTCTTGGCTGCGAAATCTAAAAATGTGTCTTTAGCTTAAAAAAAAGAGGGGGAAAGCTGAAGGCATGTGTTTGTTTCTGTGGAATAAAAAAAAGTTGTTATTTTTCCTCTTGGTTTCGAAATCTATAAATGTAGCTTTCGCTTTAAAAGGAAAGTTGTGGGCATTTGTTGAGCTGTACGGAGTGAAATATGATAGATAGATAGATAGGTAGAGAGAGAGAGAGAGAGAGAGAGAGAGAGAGAGAGAGAGAGAGAGCATAAGAAAACATCCCTGAAGAAGTCCCCAAAAGCCAAATTATATTAAACACTTTACCAAAATGAAACACAAGATGGAAAACGACCCTTGACCTTTTTCTTACCCACTGAAGGAAAAAAACACAACCTTGGGCGATTCTTTGGGCACGGGAGGGAAAAAAAATACCCTTGGGCGTCTCTTTGGGCGCGTAAGTGAAAAAAGAACCCTTGGGCGATTTGGGCTATTCTAGGAGGGTCATTGGGCGGGTTTGGGCGGGGCATTGGGCGGGTTTTGGGCGGGGTCTTGTCTGGCCGAAGTGCTCCCTACCCAACCCATAATTGCCTTCAGACCTTTCCTCCTCTTCCTCTTCCCTTCCCTTCCTCACCATCCCCTTTTCCTTTCCCTCTTTCCTCTTCCTTCCCTTACCATCCCTTTTCTCTTTCTTTTTCCTCTTCTCTCCTTCACCATTCCCTTTTCTCTCTCTTTTTTTCCAACCCTTCTTTCTTATTTTCTCCTCCATATTCATTCTCTTGTTTTCTTTCCTTCTATTTTTTTGTTTGTCTTTAGGTCGTTCTTTCTGTGCAATCTTTTATGTCTGTATCAGTCTTTCTGTCTATCTTTTTATCTGTATCTGTTTATTCGTCTTTCCGTGAGTCTGCAAGTGTCTATTTATCTGTCTGTTTGTCTGTGTTTTTGTTTTTGTCTATATCTGTCTGCCCATCCTTCCCTCCCTCCCTCCCTCCCCCTCTCTCTACACCTGTTCGTCCCTTAGGCCCAGGTGAGTCCCTTGGGCCACGCACGCACCTGCCGCTTCCTTCCGCCCCAGGTAACCCTCCCTCCACCTGCCCGCCCGTGGGAACAAAGGCCGCGGGTGAAGGCGTGACGGGGAAACAGCTTGGTCACGTCCTTCCCGCATTCCCCAAGAACTCACTCCCTTTTTATCTCATTTCCCTTTCTTTTGTGTGTGTCAGAAAGCACGCGTTAGACTTGTGAGGGGTAGGGATGTGTGTGTGTGGGGTGGGGGGGCGGGGTATAGGGACGAGGCGAGATCTCCTCCTACTCCTCCTTCTCGCATTCCCCACAGAACTCATTCCCTCTTTATTTCATTCCCCTTTCTTTTGTGTGTGTCAGAAAGCACGCGTTAGACTTGTGAGGGGTAGGGATGTGTGTATGTGTGGTGGTGGTGGGGGGGGGGGGGGTATTGGGACGAGACAAGATCTCCTCCTCCTCCTTCTTCTCGCATTCCCCAAAGAACTCACTCCCTTTTTATCTCATTTCCCTTTCTTTTCAGTGTCAGAAAGCACGCGTATTAAGACACATAACCTATACTCTTCCTCCATTGTTCTAACTCCTCTTCCTTGCTACTGTAACCTAACCCAACTTAATCTCCCTCTACAGCCTCTTGACTCCCCTTTCTTGGCCCTTCTAACCTAACCTAACCTAACCTACTCCTTCTCTACACCCTCTTGACTCCCATTCCTTGGCCCTTCTAACCTAACCTAACCTAACCTAATCTTCCTCTGCACCCTCTTGACTCCCCATCCTTGGCCCTTCTAACCTAACCTAACCTAACCTACTTTTCCTCCATATGTTCTAACTTCTCTTCCTTGCTCCTTTAACCTAACCTAACCTAACCTAATCTTCCTCTGCACCCTCTTGACTCCCCTTCCTCGGCCCTTCTAGTCTAACCTAACTTAACTTAATCGTCCTCCACACCCTCTCTCTCTTCCTTGGTCTTCTAACCTACCTAACCTAACCTAACCTAACCTAACCTAACCTAACCTAATCTAACCTAACCTAATCTTCCTCCACAGCCTCTATCTTTCTTCCCTGGTCCACTAATCTAATCTAACCTAACCTAACATATATTGAGGGGGGGGGAGCATGTGTGTGTGTGTGTGTGTGTGTGTGTGTGTGTGTGTGTGTGTGTGCCAACCATTGTCTAGCGTTGAGGAAAAATGAAGCTTTAAGAAGGCCAACATGGACACAGAGTTACGTGAATGTGTGTGTTTCTCTCTCTCTCTCTCTCTCTCTCTCTCTCTCTCTCTCTCTCTCTCTCTCTCTTTGTTATGCTTCGCTCTTTACAGTTACTTCTTTCTTTTCGTAATGTTAAAATTGTGTATTGCGGTTATTTTTTCACCTCCTTTTCATCATATTTCTATTTCTATTCTTTTACTCTTATTTATTTCCGGTTTATTTAATGTTATCTGTTATCATATATTATTTTCAGTGCTATTTTTTATCTCTTTCACGTCATTTTTCGCTATTTTCAGAGTGAGTCAGTCAGTTTATGTGAGCAACTTTATTTTCTGTTTATTTCACGCTATTTTTCGCTGTTTTTATTGGTCAGTTAATGGCAATGTCCTTTATTTTTCAACTATGACTGATCGATAGGGTGCGATGGGGGACAAGAGTGTATGATTGGTGAGGAGCAGTGTGGGTTTAGGAGTGGCAGCGGATGCATGAATCAGGTGTTTCCAGTATCAGGACACTCTCCTCCCGAAACTGACCTCTATTTCGGTCACCTCTTTTGATTCTTTTTTTTTTTTAGGAGCAGCGAGCAGCGGGCTTTTTTTATTATTGTTTCCTTTTTTTGTGCCCTTGAGCTGTCTCCTTTGTTGCTAAAAAAAAAAGGCAGGTGTATCCTTTATCCAAGAACAGTTAATAATGTAATCCTTTTCTTCTCCCTCACAGGTAAGGAAGGGATGGATGAATGGAGCAGCGACGCGTGAGCCGGAGACACACGGACGCACAGACACACACGCCCGTTCGTGAGTCGTGAGTCAGACCAAATTCAGGTTCAAGAATAACCCTGAAAATACCTCCTCTTTAAATGATTTCCCTCTTTCTTCCCCTTTGCTCTTCCTTATTTGTTTCACGGCGAGGTTGGTTAAGTCTTTCTCAACCTCCTCCTGAAGGGTAGTTGATGTATTCTTCTCTTCATTTCTTTGTTAATGTTATTTTTCTCCATCTTCGAAAGGTTTGAGGTTGTATTGCTTCCATTTTTCCTTTTCTGCTCAATGCTTCACGGTTCCACTTTCTTTTTTATCTTCCTTTTAGAATCATGGGGTTTGCAACTGTATTCTCCCCGTTCTTTCCCCTTCTACCATTCCTTATTTGTCTCACAGCGAGGATGGTTCAGTTTTCTTTCATTTCCTAGAGACTCAAGACTCTATCCTCTGTTTTTTTTTCCTTTTTTTTCTGGGTCTAACCTTTTTTTTCATGGTCTTCATATTATACTCTTCCCATTTTTTCATTCACTATCCTTATATGCTTCACGGAATGGCTGGTTGTTGCGTTCTTTCATTTCCTAAAGGGTAAGACTATTTTTTTTTTTTGGGGGGGGGGTCTAACCTTTTTTTCATGGTCTTCATATTATACTCTTCCCATTTTTCCATTCACTATCCTTATATGCTTCACGGAATGGCTGGTTGTTGCTTTCTTTCAATTCCTAAAGGCTAAGACTGTATTCCACGTCTTCCTTAATCTGCTTCACGGCGCGGCTGAACCTTCGTCTATTGTGTGTACTCCGGGCTCGAAGCGCTTAACCTCGTGATATATTTGTGTGTACTGGATTCGTGCTGGGCATTTGGCTAGTCGTGCTGACCGTGTGTGTGTGTGTGTGTGTGTGTGTGTGTGTGTGTTTCGAGGCTCCACTCACTAAGGTATTGAGGCTGAATGGACGAGGCGAGTTCTCCTCCTCCTCTTCCTCCTCCTCCTCCTTTTCCTCGAACGTTCCAGAAAATATGAGGAAAGGGCTGAGAGAGAGAGAGAGAGAGAGAGAGAGAGAGAGAGAGAGAGAGAGAGAGAGAGAGAGAGAGAGAGAGAGAGAGAGCACGCTTCCTCCTCCTCCTCCTTTTCGTCGAACGTTCCAGAAAATATGAGAAAAGGAGAGAGAGAGAGAGAGAGAGAGAGAGAGAGAGAGAGAGAGAGAGAGAGAGCACGCTTATATACCTTACCATACCCTTGATCTCTCTCCTTCACCGCTAACAAAAGAAAACCAAACGAAACACATCAAAACCTTACGCCCTCGACTCCTTCCATCGATCTCTTTACCAATTCACACCAACACTTCACATAAAACAGTTACACGTTCTCTGATATTAATAGGGGTTACTCAGCTAAATACAAAGTGCCCGTCACCCTCTCTCTCACTCCCTCCCTTCTGGTATTACTATGCGTCCGAGGGTGTCTCTAGCGACCAGATGACGAAGTGAAAAGTTAGCTTGGCACGTAGGTATCTAGTGAGGCGTTAAGTGTGTCGAAATATGATAAAGAAGCGAATGTTATGTGTCGGTACGAAGACGTGTGAGGGGTCGTGATAAGGTGAGTGCTGTGCCGGTTCTCAGGTGCGTGGAGTGACAGGTGTGAAGGTTTTGTTTTACCTGTTCAGTGTGTTAGGTAGGTCGCTTGATTAGTAATGGAAGAAAGGGAAAGTGATAAACAGAGATAGAGGGAAAGATAGAGATGTGGAAAAGGAAAGAAGGAAAGAAATAACACAACACAACAAAACAAGTGAAAGTCATACAAATAGATAGAGAGGAGGAAAGAGAAATGGAAAACGGAAACGAAGGAAGAAAAGACATAACACGACAAAAACAGAATCATAAGAAGAGAATGAAAGAAAGACAGAAATAAGGAATGAATGAAAGAAATTAAGACAGACGAAAAAAACAAAAGGGAAACAATCCAAACAAAAAAAGACAAAAATAAACAAAGAAAAAGAACAAAAAAAGGATAAAGTAGAACAAATAAACGATACCGCTATTGTGTGTGTGTGTGTGTGTGTGTGTGTGTGTGTGTGTGTGTGTGTGTACATGTGGAAGGTGTGAAGGAAGTCAAAAGGGGGCGTGGCGGCGACTCTCTGGAAAGCTTTGGGGGAAGGTGACCGCGCCCTCCTTGCAACACACACACACACACACACACACACACACACACACACACACACACACACACACAATAGCGGTTCGTCTAGTTTACTTTATCTCTCATTTTTCCTTCTTTTTTTTTGTGTGTGTTTTCCTAAAGTTTTTTTTCTTTGTTTCTTTCTTTTTTGTTTCTTGGTTGTTTTCTTCGATTCTTTATTTATTTCTTATTTTATTTTATTCATCCCTTCTTTCTATCTTCTTTCATTCTCTTATTTCCTATTATTCTGTTTTTGTTTTGTTATTTCTTTCCGTCTGTCCTTTCCTTTCTCCTTTCCTCTCTCTCTCTCTCTCTCTCTCTCTCTGTGTCTCTCTGTTCTGCTCTTTTTCCTTTCCTTTCTCCGTTTCTCTTTCTTTCTCTCTGTCTGTCTCTGTCTCTCTGTTCTGCTCTTTTTCCTTTTCTTTCTCCTTTTCTCTTTCTTTCTCTGTGTCTCTGTCTCTCTTGTCTGCTCTTTTTCCTTTTCTTTCTCCTTTTCTCTTTTTTTCTTTGTCTGTCTCTGTCTCTGTTCTGCTTTTTCCTTTCCTTTCTCCTTTTTTTTCTCTGTCTCTGTTTTGCTCTTTCATTCCTTCTTTCCTTTCCTTTCTCCTTTCTGTATCGTTCTCTCTCCCTCCCTGACCCACTAAATACACGCCACCCCATTACGTGCTCCAGACACCACGCCAGGTCACCCCCACACACACGCCTTGCCACGCCCTCCCTCTTCAGCCCGTGCTGGTGGCTCGGTGCAGTTTACATGATGGGGCGAAGCATAGAGTTTGTATCGGCGCTTCTCTCACTAGGATTGTCACTGTGGGGTTCTGCTTCTGTATTTTGGTTTCTCTTTCTCTTCCATATTTCATACAGTAGTTCTTTTTTTTATTCTCAGTGTTTTCTTTACCGAAATAGAATTTGGCTCATGGCTCGTTGCTCGTCGCTCGTGGCTTGCGGTTCCCAGTTTGAGGTTGCCCCAGACTCACGCTGCCCACGGCTTGAGGGTCACACACACACACACACACACACACACACACACACACACACACACACACACTACAGAGGACACTAAGGTTACGAGAGAGAGAGAGAGAGAGAGAGAGAGAGAGAGAGAGAGAGAGAGAGAGAGAGAATGAGGGTTGCCTGGTATCATGAATATCGCCTTACCATACACAAGATCTCCTTATGGTCTGCTCTCTCTCTCTCTCTCTCTCTCTCTCTCTCTCTCTCTCTCATCCTCAGCATCCGGAAAGGTCAAACGGTCAACAACTCGCCCGGAAATTCAGCCTTGGACACGATTTTCACCATTCAGAGAGAGAGAGAGAGAGAGAGAGAGAGAGAGAGAGAGAGAGAGAGAATATTTACATTTGTCTATCTCGTCTCGGAAACTTGTCGAGTAAATTTGATGTGTGTGACAAGGCAGAAGATAACGAAGAGGAGGAGGAGGAGGAGGAGGAGGAGGAGGTGAGAAAGAGGGAGCAAGAGAAGGAGAACGAAAATAATAAAAATAAAAAGAGAAAGAAAAGAAGAGCTTAAACAACAATAAATGGAAAGAAAGTGAGAAAGACACATAGAAACACAAAGAAAGAAAGAAAGAAAGAAAGAAAGAAAGAAAAGCACATAGGTCACTCATATTCCGTAAAATAAAAACCCGAAAAAATAATACACAAAAAGAGCAAAACCTATAATTGAAAAGAAGAAAGAAAGAAAAAGAAAAAAGGAAAAATAAATTAAAGAAATACAAAAAACTCAAGTCAGCCGGTTTAAGAATAACACCTAAAATGAAAAAACAAGAAATGAAAAAACAGAATCAAGAAAAAAAGAAACGAAATAAACAAAAGAAATACACAGGTCAGCCAGGTTCAAAATCACACCTTTCATAATATCAATAATCGGAAGAATGAATGAAAAAGAATATAAACAAAAACACAAGTCAGCCGGTTTAAGAATCACACCCAGAATGAAAAACAAGAAAAGACGAAACAAAAACGAAATAAATAAAAGAAACACAGGTCAGCCAAGTCAAAAAATCACACTTTTCATAATATCAATAATAGAAAGAAAATAAATACAAAACACAAGTCAGCCGGTTTAAGAATCACACCCAGAATGAAAAACAAGAAAAGAAGAAACAAAAACGAAATAAATAAAAGAAACACACAGGTCAACCAGGTTAAAAAATCACACTTTTCATGATATCAATAATAGAAAGAAAATAAATACAAAACACAAGTCAGCCGGTTTAAGAATCACACCCAGAATGAAAAACAAGAAAAGAAGAAACAAAAACGAAATAAATAAAAGAAACACACAGGTCAGCCACGTTCAAAATCACACCTCTCATAATATCAATAATTGCAAACATAACTCGGCAAGGCAACATGGAACCACTATAATCAGACGCATCACAACCTGCGGACAAGACGACAAGCGGTGTTTTCATAATATTTGATGTCCGGGGAAAAAAATGATTAAGTTATGTTCCCGCTGAAAACCTGCACCTGTCTGTCTGCCTACCTGCGTCTGCCTACCTTACCTGGCCGTACCTGTAATCAAATGACCCCCCCCTTTCCTCTCCTCCTCCTCCTCTCTTTCCCTCCCTCTGTCTGTGTCTACGTCTGTCTGTCTCATCTCATCTCTCAAGACTTTTTTTTCTATTATTCATTCTGCTTCCCTTTACTGTCTCATTTCCTCTCTCACTCTGTCTCTTCTCTTTCTCTTCCTCCCTCCTTCATTCTCCATCTCCTTCCCTCTGTTTCCTCTCTTCCTGTCTTTCATCGCTCTCTCCCTCTCCTTCCTGTTCTCATTCTCTCACATTCTCCCTCTATTTTCTCACTCTTTTCCTCTATTTCCTCACTCCCCTCCCACTTCCTCTCCCTCACTCACTCCCATTCTTCCATTCCCCTTCCATCTATCTATATATCTCCATCTACATCTCTTCCAACCTCTCTCTCATCCCCTCCCCTCTCTCCATTTCCCCCTCTATCCCCCCCTCCTCCTCCTCCTCCTCCTCTTTCACTACCAACCTATCAAACTACGTAAAAAGTCAATAAAATGCAATGTCTATGTTTGTATAAATGAAGCAAAAAAGTGAGAACCAAATTAGGGAGGAGTTGATGTTGTGTTTAATTCACTTTTGTATCTTTTTAATTTCTTTGTGCAGTCAGTGATGAGATGATTTTAGTAGTTTGATGTTTGTCTGATATAGTTTCGTACATTTATTAAGTTTTTCTATAGGCTTTAGTGTGAATGTGATTATTATTATTATTATTATTATTATTATTATTATTATTATTATTATTATTATGTAGCATCATAGGCCAAGAGGAAGAGAGAAGAGATTGATTCACCTTATGATAAACTGGGTCACCGAGGACAGCGTGTGTGTGTGTGTGTGTGTGTGTGTGTGTGTGTGTGTGCACGCCGCGACCTAGGACACGACGTGACTTTCCACACCAAGGCCGCACACACACACACACACACACACACACACACACACACACACACACACAGAGTAACACACACACTTTTCGTTCTATTTCCTTTACTGTAACATATCGTAGAGGGTCTTTTTTTTAACACTACCTGTCATATCCACCGTAAAACACACACACACACACACACACACACACACACACACACACACACACACAGTAACACACATTTTTCGTTCTACTTTCCTCATTGTAACATATCGCAGAGGGCCTTTTCTTTAAATACTACCTGTCATGTCCACCGTAACACACACACACACACACACACACACACACACACACACACACACACACACACACACGGACGGACGGGCAAGGGCTGGGGCATATAATCAACAGGCAGGCTCGCTCGCTCGCTCGCTCCCTCGCACGCCATGACCTACTTCCAGGCACTCGTTACACTTGTCTCCGTCAGCCTCTCGTTCCTGCTCCGTACTACAGGTGGTTCGTTGACTCTTGCTGCTGCTGCGCCTCCTTCCCGCAGCTCTCTAAACGTCTGACCTTGCCTAGTACTTACTTTTTAATGCGTTTGGTCTGTGTGGCTTGTCTGATAATTTTCGCTAAGTGTTGTTTATGATATGTTTCCGTTGGGTTGAGTTTGTTCACTGTATGTTTTGTGATATGTTGTCTTGATTTGAGTTACCGTGTGCTAGATGTCCCGTGTGTTTGAGTTTCTTTACCGTATGTTCGATGTTCCGTTTGAGTTTCTGATACGTAAGTTGTAAATCGTTCCTCTCAGTTGAGTTTCTTTACCGTATGTTCGATGTTCCGTTTGAGTTTCTGTATCGTAAGTTGTAAATCGTTCCTCTCAGTTGACTTGCTTTACCGTATGTTATATAATCTGTTCCGTTGACGAGTATATTAACCGAATACTAAATGTTCCGCTGACTAGACAATTTCAACTCTTTTTCATCCATTCTGTCTTTAACCAATACGTTCTATACCATTTTTTCAACAGTAGAAGGAGAAAGACTGAGAAAAAAAACAAAAACAATCAAGAAAACCTCCTCAAAACATGTGCTTATGGGTTAAAAAAAATCAGAAATGCGTAAAAGAATGGTCGAATGCACCAATTTTAGAAACATCTCCTTGTAGAAAATAAAATGCGTAAAAGAATTGTCGAATGAACTAATTTCAGAGACATGTCCTTGTAGAAAATAAAATGCGTAAAAGAATTGTCGAATGCGCAAATTTTAGAAACATGTCCTTGTATAAAAAAATGCGTAAAAGATTTGCCGAATGCGATAATTTTAGAAATGTTCGTGATAACCTCCTCTGAAAAATTAGTTCATTAAGTCACTGGAAAGTTAAAACACCCGCCAGAATGAATGAAGGACGTTCCAGAGCATAATCAGTCCAGCCGAATCTCATTAAGTCAATCATTCACCTTATGTGTGCCAAGTTTTACCGCATGCACTTCTTATAGCACTCAAACTTTCGCTTCTCTCCTCGATGACTGTGGTTGTGTGAGTTTCCTTCAAATGTAACGTGTTGTCGTTTCTCTTTTACTTTTTTTCCCTTTTTTCCTCCATCTTCACATTTTTTTTTATTTTCGTGTTTTATGTTGTCTTTTCTCTTTTAGTTCTTTTCTCTTTTTTTATCATCTTCATATTTTATTTTTTTGCGTTTGTGTCTTCAGCGATTTCTATTTTTACATGATGAAGTCTGGAGTGAAATTTTCCGTCTTATATTTTCGTTTTTCTTTCTTGTAATGGATATAGATTGTTGCCATGTTCCGCCTGTGTGTCTGTCTGTCTGTCTGTCTGGGAAAACTCTCTTTGTATCTATCTATCCATCTATCTATCTGTCATTCTGTAAATCTAGAACACTGTCATGGTGAAAGAATGAATGAGTGGATAGTAAGGGTGAATGAGAACGGAGTGAGTGATGAGTGAGTGATTTGTGGCGTGTTCAGGCTTACAAACTCTCACTCTCCCTCCCTCTCTCTCTCTCTCTCCCTCTTTGGTTCTCTCTCACGTGCGTGGTGGCTACTGTAAACGAGGCATCTAACGACTCCCTCCCTCTCATACATGGAAGCCCAGCAAGACACACCCAGAATCCTTAACACCAGACTCGAGCGGTTTTTTAACATTCCTACCGGTATCGCTTGACCACCTGCCGACCAGAATTTGTCACCTTAAACAGAGTAAACAGTATGGATTTGTACATGAGCTAACAGCACACCACCACAGAGACCTTGAGGACGTAACAAAATAATACGAGAGGCCGAGAATAAAAATAAGGAGAGTAATATATACGTCAGATGTATTACGAAATTCGATGTGATGTTAGATACGGTAGTGGTGATAGATAATGATAGATAATGGTAACGGTAATGGTGTTCGTAGAAGTAGTAGAAGTAGTTGAGGTAGTGTAATAGTAGTAGTAGTAGTAGTAGTAGTAGTAGTAGTAGTAGTAGTAGCTTGCCATTTATAAATTCTGCTTCAAAACCTAATTCTGAGCAGATGAAACTCAACCCAACGTGACCTTACACTTAGATACATCAAAACTTAAGTGAAAGAAGAATCAGAATTATTAAGAAAGTCAATGAAAAGAATATCGGAACAAGACCTTACATTTTCTCTCTTTACCCCGAATCGAACACAACAAAAAAAATGAAACCAAACACGAAAAAAAAAAAAAAAAAGTGTTAGAGTATTAGAAGTCCGGAGAATATCGATAAAGTCAATAGGTTCATAAAGCAAAATATTAAGCGAAAGTCGAAAATTTAATAAAGCCGGGATGCTGCAAAGGGTCTCACAGCGGGTTCAGACTTATGTTGGGTCGAAACTTAAAGCCTCAAATACCTGTCGCTTCCCTTAACATTAATTAGAAGGTTTATGGTCCACCTTAAATTCTTGCCCCAAAGTTTCAGTGGAAATTCCGATACGTTGGAAGAATTTAGTATTGGGGGAGTGGTCATAAACGTTACTTAGTGGGCGGCTTCCTGTATCTTGAAGCTCCACTTTTCGTATCTTCTTCTACCTTGTTATTGATTGGTATGGGGTCTTGATTCTAGTTCCTACAGTGTGTGCTTGGTTAGGGTGAGTTACAACTTGAACCCACATATCAGAGCTCCTAAAATATATGAACAAACTACGGAACTCCACTTTTCGTATCTTCTGCCTTAATATTGATTGTTATAGGGCTTTGATATTAGTTCCTGCGACGTTTTTGTAGTGCGTGTTTGGTTAGGGTGAGTTACAACTTGAACCCACACGCCAGAACTCCTAAAATATATGAACAAACAACAGCACTCTATTTTTCGTATCTTTTGCTTAATATTGATTGTTATGGCGCTTTGATTCTAGTTCCTGCAACGTTTTTGTAGTGCGTGTGTGTTTAGAGTGAGCCAAAACTTAAAACTACGCACCAAAACTCCTAAAATGTATGAACAGATGACTTGAGAAATTAAGGGAATTTTAGATTAAGCTAGAACATCAAATTTCACACGAGAACTCCCAAACGTATTAAACGAAAACTTTAAGAGACTTTTTCGTAACGTACAGTAAGCTGAAACCTCAAATTAAACCGGAGAACTCCTTACAAATATCAGCAAAGAGCTTTAAAAGGACTTAGACAACTTTATGTTACCTTCGCGTACGTTGGCAGAGTAGACGAGACGAATATAGTGCGTTAGAACATTAAATTTAACACAAAAACGTCTCAAAAGGTGATAGTAGAAAAAACCTTCTCTAGTTTCGTTCTCTTCTCATTAGGTCGGTCGTAGGGTGGCAAGGTGTTCCTAAAGGGGTCGAGACTGCACATTCTCTACATATATCTCCTCAAGGCTCAAACAATATTTCTCCTTGTCAAAATAATTATAAGGATCAGCAGAATACTCCCTCTTCGGCACTGGATTTCAACACACCTTCCTGGAATGCACTTTCTATTTACTTTCAGGCCTAATTTTCGGCTTATTTAGGCCTTAACACCTATATTTTTCCCTAAAAGTTACGACTCTTTATCACTCTGCTATAGGTTTCTTCGACTTCAATGATGGGCAGATTTCAAAGCTCTAGGTAGGAATCATCGTCAGTAACCTCGCATTTGTCCTCTAATATAAATCTTTCATTGTTCTTGCAGTGTTTCGTTTAATATAAGACGCGAATTTGTCTCCACGGTATATGGTTTGCCTCTTCTCTTCAACGATTCCCCAAATTCCAAAAACTTAGGTCGATATCGTATGTTTGTGAATAACTTAAGTCGTCTATTGTTCTTGCAGTGTTTCTTTTAATATAAGACGCGAATTTGTCTCCACGGTATATGGTTTGCCTCTTCTCTTCGTCGATTCCCCAAATTCCAAAAGCTTAGGTCGATATCGTATGTTTGTGAATACTTGTTAAGTCGTCTATTGTTCTTGCGGTTTTTCCTTTAATTTACGACACGAATTTGTCTCCAGGGCTTATACTTTGTCTCTTCACTTCTTCGATTCCCCAGATCTCAAAAGCTCATGGCATAACTCATAGCCAACGACCTTGCATCTGTTTGTTAATAGTAGAGTAAAGCTTTCATTGTTCTCCAAGTTCAGTGCTTTCACTCTTTTATCAAATTTTCGACCCATATCTCTTTTAACGCCCAATATGTTTTCTTGGTTCTATCGATCACCTAACTTCTATAATTTCGGTAGGAATCAAAACCGACAATATTGTATACATCTACTAATATCAGACTGACTCTTTCATTGTTCTTATTGTTCAATATCTGCAGTTTTTCGCTAAATTTCAAAGGCTTAGATAAACATCGGTCAACAACCTCACATATATCTATCAATCAATATCATAAGAGCAGCAAAATTTTCCATTCATTATTCTTACAGCCCAATATCTGCAGTTTTTCGCTAAATTTCAAAGGCTTAGGTAAACATCAGAGTCAACAACCTCACATATATCTATCTATCAATATCATAAGAGTAGCAAAAATTTCCACTATTCTCACAATCCAATATACCTGAACTTTTCACTTAATTGCAAGGACATAAGTAGTGATCATAGCTAACCAGCCTTGCATCTACCCACTCACAGCAAACTAAATCCTTCATATTTCTCAACCGCAGCTCTTTGTTAAATATACGACCCACATTTATTTGCCTCCACGACCTATTGCCTCTTTTCAAAGCATCTCTACGCGCCCATATTTTAGAGGGCGAAGTAGAAATCGGAGTCACTAACCTTCTACGATCCACTAATAAGGACCTGAACATACCGTGGACGTGAATCACAGAGCAAGGAATAAAGATCGGTATTATCAGACGCTTTTGCCTCTTAGCCCTTACATCAACTACTTTCAATGGCCAGAAAGGAGATTAATTGGACCATAATGAGTATTCTTTAAGGTTTATGGTACAGAAGAAGGGTCAGACCACCACGGAGTCAAAAAGTTACCCCTAGAAATGCCCAGAACTCCTACGAAAGCCTTGCCAAGTATGTGGGCACCTGAGCGCCGAAATGTTCAAGAATATGAGCCAGAGTTTCGTTACAAGTATTTACAGATCGAATTTCCGCGTGCCGGCCATATCACCGAAGTCAGTAACCTTATATAAACCTCCTAATAAAGAGGTATATCCATTGTAACGAAGATTGATGGCTGATGCGGTAGGAATGCGACACAAATATCACGCGAGATTCCGGACTACAAATATAAACGGAAAGACAAAACAATCATATTTACGTATCAAAGGAGAGTGAAGTTACCTCCGCAGTGATTTACAAGAGGAGAAAAGGAAGATTGATGGAAGATGGGGTAAGAATGCGACACGAAAATCACTTAGATACCAAATTCTAGACTGCAAATATAAAGTGAAAGACAAACAATCGTACTTACTTATCAGAGGAGGGTGAAGTTACCTCCGCGGTGATTTACAAGTGGAGGAAAGGATTTATACAACACTTACCTTGAAAGAAAAAGAGAAAGACATTTAAGAATTGGAGTTGTAAAGGTTTTGTGTTTCCCAAAATGTAAGCGACTTCATTGCGTCTATGAATTATGATCTAAACAATAAAATAATATGAAAACTGATATTGTTATTGCCATCAACTGAAAATAAGAATCCGAGAGTAACCAAAAGATTCTATGGTAAGAAATATATAGATCCGATCTGTCTATAATGTGTGACCAAAGCAAAACAAACAATAGCAAAAGAAAGAGAAGACATAAAGAGAAACAGAAAAAACACAATAAACAAAGAAATAGAAGAGATGAAGAAAATGGAATCAAAGTACAAAATAATGAAATACCAAGAAAATAAAAAGAATACAGAATCACAGAAGAAACAAAGAAAAACTAAGAAATAAAAGAGAAGAGGTGAAGTAACTGGAATCAAAGAGGAAACACAAAAACACAATACCATAAGAAAAGGATGAAGAAAACTGAATCATAGGAACATAAAACAACACAATACGAGACGAAAGAGAATAGAAGAAGAAAAACATCAAAACAGAGAAAGAAAAAGAGAATAAGGAAAAGCAAGACGTCACAAAAAAAATACCAAGAGAAAAAGAAGAATACAGAATCAAAGAAGAAACAAAGAAACACAAAAAA